>NW_025937067.1:0-50901 GCF_000764305.2 Hyalella azteca
GTGATTACAGGATCCATTTCAAAACAAGGATCCTTCAAAAAACACATTTAAATATCTTTATCGAAAATTTGCGGATATCAAAAATTTGCACTCTCGTCAGAAACACTAATGAAGGTTATGAAAGCAACGAAGAGAAAAGCCCTATTTTGTCAAAACAATTGTGGTGGGCATTTAAAAGATATATTTAAAAACTAGGATACAATATTACCATAAAAATGTTCTTCTTTTAAATAAAACAAGTTTCAACTTCATAACGTTCTTAGTTTTTTGTTTATTAACAAATTAAAAGGGTTACTTAATTCTGAAACACCCTGTATCTTTTACATGCAATGCTTGGCTCAACAGGCAAATTTGGAGTTCGTGATAATAGAAATTCATCATTATCAACAATATATTACTTGTTATAAATAATGATTTTGCGAAAAAAATATTAATCTACTATACATACTTTATAGTAGTTGAATGACATGTCACAAGGTTCCTTTGGATAACGTGTGCACTAGCTTATAATGAAATATCACAACGTTCCTTTTGTTGACGTGTCCACTAGCACTAGCTTATAATGACATGTCACTAAGTAACTTTGGCTGGCGTGTGCACTAACTTATAATGACATGTCAATAAATAACCTTTTTATATGTATATGGATACTTTTTGAGATTGGTAGATTAAAGTAGACATCTATATAGGGAAGGTAAAACATAAAAATAACTAACTTTTATTTACTGTATTTAACCCATGCTAGTTCGGTTAGGTTAATTGCAATAAAGTTGCATTGATATGTTTTGAAAAAATTTTATAATCATTAAATGTTTATGAGTAAATCCCAATAGCAGAACAATAAATATTTAGAGATTTTAGCCATTGTAGCGGCTAATGTAGCGGCGCTGCATTTTACTGTAGCGGTAGCGGTAGCGCCCGCTACAATCCAGTGGGTGTAGCGGTAGCGCTCGCTACATTTAGAGCGTGTAGCGGTAGCGGCGCTACATTTCAAAGTAGGGCTGCCCAGCTCTGTTAATAACCGCAGTAAGTCTTCGAACATTACAAGATTTGGGCGGGTTTGGGAAAACACGAGTTTGGGTTCAAGAAGTTTTCTGTAAATAAGCAGCAATCCCGTTGTAGAAAACGTAAATTTTAGCAATTACTGCAAAATAAAAACATCTATTCATGTGCGACCAGCCTGTAAAGACGTGCTGAGTTATTCATAAAATATTATTTTAATATCATCACTTTCAGTCACGAATTATTGCATTTCTGCGTATTTTTGAGATACGTTCGAATCCCCTTAGAACGCAGGCTAATGCAACCTACAAATTGAGAAGAAAATGTTGCCGTTATGTTAATTTTGCCTTTATTGTGATGTATTGTATCAGGTCTATAGCATGAATTATGCATGCCTTCACGCTGAATAATTTAGTGAATGGCTTCACATTATCAGCATCAAGGAATAATTTTAGCACTGCTTGGTTGGTATGAGGATATTTTTGAACACAATTTTTGCCTCGACCGAAACTACAGTTCCTAGAATGGTAAAGAATTCTACGTTAAATACAATGGCCCCACTTTATTATCATCATTATTATTATTACTATTATTATTTTTATTATTATTAAGGAGTGCTTGAGAACGAGTTGAATTCGGCAGTTGGCTGGTTGGCGTTTGTTGTTGTATGAGTGGTGTAGATTGCCAAGCCAATTAGAATGTTAGCGCCGTTGATCTTATTTAGAATATTTCTCGTTAGCTTTTCTTCCATTATTGTGAATTACTTTTCTTTTAAATTTGTCAAATGTAAGTTTTATAGTTCAACGAGTAAATGCATTCAGGAATAAGTGTGATTTTTACTTTTTTCCCTTACAGAAACGGCTGCTCCGAACGATTTAAATTGATTAACTTATAATTTTATCATCAATCATTTTTCATTAGCATTATAAAATCAGAAAAATTGGCGAATCGAGGTTTTATTTAAATATATGATCTGTACCACCTGGGAAGGCTCGTGAAATTATATCTTTTAGAAGCGTCATGCTCTGATTGATTGATCGGTGTGCGCACTTATTAATAACGAGCTCTGATTGATTGATCGGTCTGAACACTTGTTAATAACAGGCAGCGGAGCAGCATGAAAAATTATGCATATACTCCTTTTCCAAAGAAAACTGTGCTCGTGATTTGCTTCGAGAGGATCCCGGTGCATCACACTTACATTATACAATTAACTTTCATAAGCGACTTCAATAACTATTTTATTATTATCAAATGGTTCCCATTACCAATGTAGAGATCTTGGATTAAACAGTATTTTATTATTATGTATGAGGCCTTTATTAAAAAGATACGTTGTCAATTTGGAATTAATCAGCATTAGAATTGCAAGAAGGTTTTTAGAGAGTACTGGAACCGTGGTCAGAGATTGCGGGTAGACAAAGGTTTAAATATAAAAAAGGTTTAAAAAGGTACTTTTTTAAAACGAACGTTTAAATAAAGGTTCGAACGTGAACTTGAAGGCAGCGTCATGCGTGTGGTAAAACGCATCGCACTTAGCAGAAGTTTCACTGTTGTCCGTTTATCAAGTCTCTGAATTGATATGTGCTGTGTTTCTTTGAATAAATGTGTCTTAATGTGAGGTAATTTCACCGCAATAAATCATTTTTATATGACTGTTAGTTTCACCTGATTGAACCTGCCACTATACCCACGACACAGATCTAAGCTAACAGGACGGTTCTGGTTTATTATTCGATCATGATTTTGCTCTGAAACGACGCGATACTTTCAACCGCGTACTCTCGCACATTTGTCGAGTCATTGCTATATGGTTTTAAAACTGTTCCACCGAATCCTTAATTTCTAGTAATTAGGATCAAATTTTAAGCCAATTGTATTATTTATTAGAATATGTTTCGCCAGAATAAACATAAGACATAATGTTTGAATAAGTTGAATGACAGGAAGTAGAAAACTGGATTGTTACAAACGAAAAACAAAGTTTGTGCTCCAACTTGTTCTTCTTTCCGATATTAAGGAAAAGACAAATATGCTATTCACTTCATTAAGTGTGCATACTAGGTTTAATTCAATACATATTTTTGGTTAATTGTTTGTTAGTCTCAATTAAGAACAATTGCTTTCTCATACCATATTTACTACTGTTAGTTTTCATCTATTGTTCATAGTGTTATCAACAAAATTTGATCAAGAATTATTTGACGAAGACAAATTACCCGCTCATTTATTTTATAAATTATTAAAATAAAATATCTGGATAAACTATTGTTTAAAATGATATTCCAGATATTTAGATAGTCACACTCCTTAATGTAAATATTTTACCTGCCTGCATTGCATGCAGGTTGCCATAGTTCAAGAAGAAACTTCTGACGCAATCGAGATGCGGTTTAGCAGAGATCGGAGAACGCGCTATGACGAAATATTCCGATATTAAAAAAAATATAAAAAAAAATAAAAAAAATAGTGAGGATATCATCACATTATGAATTTCATTGAATATGCTTCAGCGAGTTGAACGGAACTTCAAAAATCGACTAAGTGAATGCATTAACAATGGGGGCAGTCATATGTCCGATGATATCTTTAAAACAAAGTTATACAAAATTTCGGGTAATGTATTTTCAATAAAAATTTCTACTGTAATGATATCTCTTCTTGTTTTTTTATTGAGGTTTCAAATCAGAAAGTTTCCGTGAATCATCCTGAATATACACGGATAATAATATTGTAAAGCAGCAAACCGAAAGACTAATTTTACATTTACAAAATATTTATATAATGTCTGATTTCAAATGTAATCCTTGACTGAATTTGACAATTGAACATTTTCCAAGTTATATAGACTTCGGAAAAAGACTCCCAACTCTTAACTGGTTGGACTGGACCAATTAAATAATCAAGACTATATAACCTCCCACTCAATCCCTGCACCACGAATCTGTAGTGGATGAAAATGATTGTGCTGCTGTGCGTAGAGTTTGTGTAATTATACTGTTAGAAAAATTACCGTTAACGGTATTACCGGCGTTTCAGTGGCCGGTCGGCACGTGAAAAGAAACACCGTTTCACCGTTTTTATTCCAATTTAAATCCAGAAATACGTAAAACATCTGATAAAAACGGCGAAATAGTTTATTTTCACGGGGCGACCGGCCACTAGGATGCCGGTGGGACCGTTTTTTCTAACAGTGTATGGGCCCGTTCCGAAAGAAAGCGTCCGGAGGCGCTGAAGTCGCGTCAATTTCGCCTCATAGGAGCGTGGCAACGTTTTAATTTCCGTAGTTATTACCCGCCATCACTTCGACACGGTATCAACCGCCGTGGCTATTTTCGAGTCGTTGATATTGTAGATGTTGAATAGATCTACTTTGCCAAATCCGTAAATTCATCTCATTATCGATATTTTGCCAGCTTCTTCTGTTTTGCACACGATTTAACTTCTCTTGGTGAATCAGAGTTGTTCAACGGGCTAAATTTTAAGGTAGGTGCGTCAGTTCACATTTCTATTATTTCCTCGCAATAAAATCATTTCTCATTTTCCTATTGCGGCACGTGTTTCACGTTCAAATTTCAGCTGCAAAAACCGATGGAACGATATTGAAATAATTAATTAATTTTATTTTATTTACGAGCTCATAAATTATGGCGTTCACGACTATGATATAATCATCAAGGTTATAGCCTGATGACCTGGAAACCAATTAAAAAATGTACTAATGACAGCTTATTTTCATGATATGCGCTCACACTGTAGCGCAATTTGTTCTGCACAATTCTGTAACTTCCGAGCGGAGAGAGTAAAACTTTTACTATAATTGTAAAAAGTTTAATAATTTAAATTTGTTCCTTCAAGAAATGCGTTTTTCCAAAGATTTATTAATGATTTTCACTACGATGGTTTTGTAATCAATATTTTTTTTTAAATTCGATAGCGGAACTGATCATGAAGGTTTTAAGTTTGTGAAACTAAATTTTTGATGACGTTTTAATTGATACGAGGTAGTTCTTTGTTTCGTTCAAAGTTGCAATTAATAAAGAATGTATGATGTGAATTACACGCCTATTCAATTTTTAATGAAACACTATATTTTAAAAAGTGTCAAAATGGGTCCATTCCCCACCCCTGGGGCAACGGGCCCATGGGCTTGGGGCAAGGCGCCCCCCCCTGGATCTTCACCCCAATTGCATATTTTTTGTTTAAAAATGATAAAATAACACTTTACAGTTCAAATTAAGTAAAATGTAATAAAAAATATTGCATTCATTCATTTATTCACAACTTAAAAAATCATATCATTAACTTGAAAAAAATATATTCTTGGCTTAAAAATCTTTCACTGAAGCGAAAAAGGTATTTCCTTGATATAATTATATAAATCCCTGTCTTGAAAAATACAGTATATCCTTATCATAAAAAATTCATCCTTGACACGAAAAAAGTATCCCTGACTATATACATAGAAAAAATATAGTTACTTGATCAGAAAAAACTTCGTTTCAGTTTCGTCCATAATCCAGATATCATGTGCAAGGAATCCGTACACCATAAAAACTCAGCAACTTTTGGCTCATTGGTGTTGGTTGAAATCAACTTTTGGCAAGACATGAGTCAATAACTCGATAAGGGGTCATATATACGAATAACTATAAACTAGAACCTGCTGACTTGAGGCGGCAAATAAAAAATATCACTCAATATTAAGTGCAATTTGTAATAAAAAAAATAGTCATAGTTTTGAAAAGCTCATTGAGACGAATCTAATGATGAATAACATAACGCAAACACTTAGCAAAACGTAAATCCGTACACTTCATCCCAGTGAAACTGTCGACCGGCGGTAGAGAACACGGACCAATATCTGCCATACTTAGCGAGAAACCCGCTATGGGCCCATGGCCCGCAGTGGTCCCTTTGCCCCATGTTACCCTACTTGTGAATCAATTTAAGCCCAGAAATTTAATTTAGCAGTTCTACAAAAAAAAGATAGCAAATGAAATTGTGGGAGGTGTTTTTGTCGATAAGGTAACGAAAAGTCTTCATGACGCTAGAGAAAGCGGCTTATTTTAATTAAATCGTTACAGTTTGGTTAGCCAAAGTTACTATTTTATTCTGCAGACAATTAAGGGCAATGCGTAACGAACTGCGCAAAATTCTTGGCTAAATTTTATTGCACCAGCAAACATGACTATTCACGTCAACATTTTTGAACTGAATATTTGTATGCCGTGAAACACGAACGTTTTTCTGTGCGGATACGCCTCATTTTACAGGGACTGCAGTCCAAGCTTTTAGTATCATTATAACTCCATAGGACGTAGTCAATGCCTGCGGTCTATAACTCTAAAGGATTTACTTTCACTTTTTAAGTGCAACAATAACTACGCACCTTTGTGCTTCAGCTTTTAAGTACCTCACAACTACGATTATAAGTTCCTAAAACTATGATTATAAAATCCTCAAAAATATTATTATAAGTTCCTAAAAACTACGATTATATATTCCTAAAAACTATGATTATAAGATCCTACAAACTATGATTATAAATAACTCATAACTACTATTAAAAGTTCCTAAAAACTACGATTATAAGTTCCTAATAACTATTATTATATGTACCTCAATACTACGATTAAAAGTTCCTAAAAACTACGATTATCAGTTCCTAAAAACTATAATATAAGTTCCTCAAAACTACGATTATAAATTCCCAGAAACTATGAATATAAGTACCTCAAAACTACGATTATACGTACCTCACAAGCTATGATTACAAGTACCGCAAAACTATGATTTTATGTATCTCAAAACAATTATTATAAATACCGCAAAACTATGATTACAAGAACCTCAAAACTATGTAGAGAACACGGACCAATATCTGCCTTACTTAGCGAGAAACCCGCTATGGGCCCGTGACCCGCAGTGGGCTCGCTGCCCCATGTTACCCTACCTCACAACTACGATTATAAGTTCCTAAAACTATGATTATAAAATCCTCAAAAATATGATTATAAGTTCCTAAAAACTACGATTATATAGTCCGAAAAACTATGATTATAAGATCCTACAAACTATGATTATAAATAACTCATAACTACTATTAAAAGTTCCTAAAAACTGCGATTATAAGTTCCTAATAACTATTATTATATGTACCTCAATACTACGATTAAAAGTTCCTAAAAACTACGATTATAAGTTCCTCAAAATTCCGATTATAAGTTCCCAGAAACTATGATTATAATTTCCTCAAACCTATGATTATATGTACCTCAAAACTATGATTATAAGTACCATAAAACTATGATTATAAGTAACTCAAAACTATGATTATACGTACCTCACAAACTATGATTATAAGAACCTCAAAGCTATGATTATAAAAACCTCAAAACTATGAATGTAAGTACCGCAAAACTATGAGTATATGTACCTCAAAACTATTATTATATACGTACCTGAAAACTATGATTACAAGTACCGCAAAACTATGATTTTGTGTACCTCAAAACAATGATTATAAATACCGCAAAACTATGATTACAAGAACCTCAAAACTATGATTATAGGTACCCGAGAACTATCATGATAAGCACTTCAAAACTATGATTATAAGTGCCTCAAAACTATGATTATAAGTGCCTAAAAATTACCGATTTTTCTTTCTCGGAAATCCAGAATTGCTTGAGTAAATTAAGTTTTTTCAACAAAAACAACTTCAATCCTGACAGTTCAATAAATTTTCAACGAAATTTCTTGTTATTTTCTTCTTGTCTTGTTGAAATTTCTTGTTATTATCTCGAGCGAGTTGTCGAGAATTTCACTCCCTGAAGTAAATTGAGTGCATTCGACTTGGGCAGATAGATCATTTAATAGATAGTTCGTCAGGAATTTAATAGCAAAGACAATACCACAAAAATTCACCATATCTTTATAAGAGAAAACGTTTCAGGAGTCCAGCTCCATCGTCAGTTCATAACACAAAATTCTGCTCAGAAGAAGTTCAGTCCTAAAAACACAAATACAATCAGTTAGTAAAGTAAAATGCACTGTCAGGTCTCAAAACGGAAAATAAATAAAGAAGACTGAAATTAACTCTAGTAAACGGCCTGTCTATTTACTATTTTAAGAGGAAAGGAGCTAAAAGCTGCATCCAGACTAAGCTCCTGTTTGAATATATACAGGGATTCTAAAATTCGTAGATCACTAAAACCGGATGTGGAAGCTAGAATTTTGAAATCACTATCAGATAAAGAGGTGTGGCACTGCTCGGCATGAACACATACAGCAGAATGAGGTGGGTGTGCAAGGGGAGCGCAGCCGTCCACCACCAATTTTGTGCACCAATAAGCCTTGAATCGAACGCCTTGGATCTCTCCGGACATCCACAAATCAGCCGTGAACCACTCGGCTTTGTCCTCCTCCGGCCTAGCATAAAACCTGCCGTGCACCACCAGGCCGCGGATCGAATATGACTTCCGGGCATCGTTAAATTACGTAATTTTACGTTCACTGTATCTTAGGTTGGGTTTCAGATAGCATAGTTCTGTTCCGAAATTTATCGTCCTTCGACGAGTGGCCGTTCGACCGAGGGCTGTTTCGACGCACGGCCTAGATATGATTGTCCAGAAGTGTTGAAGGCTACGTTCCTGAAAGAAGGAAACATTATGGTCCAGTACATCCAGGGCAGTGGTTGTCTTCGGCAGGCGACCCCGTGTAAGAAGGTTCCTCGTTCTAAAACTCCTGCCCTTATGCTCAGCCAGCCTAGTATAGAAATTGCATGACGTCATACCGACGTCACGATGATGCGCACTGCGCACAACTACTATATATCTGTAAACTAGTGACGATCGCATATGAACAGGTAGGGTATCCTTATACCTGAAAAACGAGCCAATTCTAAAATGGTTAACTAGCAACACATGAAGATTTACATTCGAAAGATATTTAACAAATAAAACTTTTAATTCCTTTGACATAGTCTCAGATGCGGGGCAAAAGTAGGGAAAAGAACAGTAAACAACTTTCCTATTGTCAAACTTGGGAACAACTGCAGTATATTGCTTGGACATAAACTTTTTAATTTGGGTAAACACCAGATGCGATGGAAAGCCATTTTGTGAAAAGATATTTCGCAACAATTCAAATTCAGAGTGCATGGCTAGGAAAGTAGAACAAATGCGAAAACCGCGGTTTATCAATGTTTGGATCCTATTTAACTTGTAACGAATTACCGTTGTTTGTGTATGGGTAGTGAATGTTGTCTATGGGTCTCTTATGTTGTCTCTTACCGTTGTTTGTGTATGGGTAGTGAATGTTGTCTATGAATATGTCTGATGTATTTTTTCTATTGATGTGGATGATTTTGAACCTGACAGTATTGGTCCTAATTAGCCATTTGTTTTCGAATGTGTTTATCTGTTGGATGGCGTGTTGTGTTTGTTGTGCAGCATAGTTATGTTTGTATCATCCAGTTGTTATTTGTGTTATGCCGTCTGCTAATGCTATGTAGTCTGTGTTGGGTGGTGGTGGTGGGAGGTCGTGGGTGTAGAAGCTGTATAGTGTAGGGGAGAGACAGGCCCCTTGGGGGACACATGTGTGGAGTTGTATTGGGGAACCTACTATGTGATTTCCTATTCTGATGAATGCTGTTCTATCTGTAAGGTAGTCTGATAGTGTTTTTGTGAAGGACGGGTGGAGGTTGAGTTGGATGATCTTGTGTTGGAGTCCGGTGTGCCAAACCTTGTCAAAGGCCTTGGTCACATCGCGGAGGATTATGTCAGTTGTGTGTTTTTGTGCTAAGTGTATGGCTAGTGTTTCATGGAATGTGGCTAGTGCTGTGTTTGTCCCTCTATGTTTCCTAAAACCGTGTTGTCTAGTGTTGTGTATGTTGTAAATGGAAAGGTGTTCGTATAATCTGTTGATGAGTATCTTATCTAGAAGCTTCCCGGGGATGTCAAGTAGTGAAATAGGTCTGTAATTTTGGACTTGGCGTTGTGAAGTATTGGGTTTTGGGAGGAAGATCATGATTGCGTGTTTTAGTGAATCTGGGAAATAACCGGCGGAAATGGCATGGTTGAATATGTATAGTATAAAGTGGATCATGTTTTTGGGTAGGTGTTTGAGATGGAGGGTTGTGATGCCTGTGGGACCTGGTGCTTTCTGTTTGAATGTTTTTAGTGTACGCTGTAATTCTCTTATGGTGATAGGTGGGAAGTCTATGGGGTGGAGTCGGGAGAGGTCGCCATGGTTGTATGGGTGAATTAGGTGTATGTTGTTGCTGACTTGGTCCTGTACTGTGTGGATGTGTTCTGTGTCAAAGTCTTCATTGTCCGTGTCGTCCTGAGTGAATATATCCTGCCAGTGGTTGCGGAAAATGGGTTCTTTTTGTTCGGGTGTGTCANAGTTGAGTTTTGTCTGTTAATGTCAGGCTGTGTTGGGGGACGTTAGTTTGCTGTATTGTGTTTGGCGATGTCCACGTAGGTTTGATTGGTCTTTGTCTTAATCGTCTCGGTCTGTATTTGTTGTTTGTTTGGATTTTCTGTTTGCGGTAGGGACAGTTTGCTGCTAGTGTTCGGTGATCATTTTGGCAATTGAGACTTTTTTGTATGTGTTTAAGCATTGGGTGTAGGTGTGATCCTTGGTAGGGCATTCTGAGCATGAAGGTGTAGTTGAGGTGCATAGGTGAGTTGGTTGATCTTCAAATTTGTAGCATTTGTAACAGATGAGAAGGTGGGTGTAGTGTTCCTGTTCACACTGTGATTGGGTAATTTTGGTATTGCACATGTAAAATCCGTGGGTGAGAATCCGTTGTGCAATCGTGGTGTCTGTGTTGATTATTTTGATGACGTGTGTGCAGTGTTTTATTTTGATGACGTCTTGAATATGTAGCCAGTTCTGTTGGGTTAGGATCTCTTGTTTGATTACGGCGGGACTGTGGCTACCCACGTCTTTGTCCAGTTGTCTAACAAAGATTGTCCTTTTCGCACGTAAGTCGGATGGAATGATTGGCGTCAGATTAATTTTGTTGAACAGTTCAGTCGCTTTTTTGGAGGTCAGTTTGTCTATCGCTGTAGCGTCGTCAGTCACGGCATAAAAACCAGTTGCGGTGTCAGTGAGTCGGATCAGTGGAGCGTCGAGTTCCTTGAAAGTTGTCTGGAATATTTTGGGTCGGTCCGTTGGGATTCTCGGTCAATTTTTTTGAGTTGGATGCGGTAAGTCTGGGGTCTCGAGCGTTCTGATATGTTTGATGGTTGGTTGGATGAGGATGAAGATGAGGGAGGGTGACGTGATGATACAGATGGAAGTCAAGGTCGTGATGATGATGATGGTGGAGGGCCACTGCCTCTCGCCCTCTGGGGCAAGCCCGTCGGGTTCGAGGCAGAAGTGCCCCCTGTGGGAGGAGCATGAGGGGATGGGGAGGGGGGAGCGAAAACACAGGTATGATAGGATTGCAGTCGTATGTACAAAAGAAAGGTAGAGACAGAGGCAAAAAAGTAAAGTCACTAATTCCTAGCGACACTCACGACACGAAGGCTGCTAATCCAAGGTATGGCTGCTGGTCTGAGGCTTCAGGAGAGCACAAGGTGATTACCACACTAGTAGCCACGAGGGGCCTCAGCATTGCTCAATAACATCATCACTTTCATATTCCTTCACGTGAGCAAGCATGTTTCTGAGTAGAGCAGCCTATGAAGTTAAGTGCCTAGAATTACGGAGTCCGTACACGGTTACACCCTCAGCCACGGTTCAAGCCAGTATAGTCTTCGAAGATGCTACACCCCAGCATGCGCCTGCCTCCACAGTCGCCCTGACTCTCCCACCCAAACAATCATTTCTGGACCAAACCTAACTTAATTGGCGGTTGGATGGTGGAGAAGCGGGGCAAATGAGGGACTGTAGCTGGTCATTGGCTGCAGTAAGGTGGGGCGGAGGGGTGAGTGATGAGGAAGGGGCACGCTGAAGTGTAGTCTCCGCAAAGGCCATGCTGACAGGGGCGATGTCTGTGGACATACGGCGCTATATGGCTTCAATCCGGCTTGGGACTGCTACGTCCGAAACATGTACTAAGGATTTTAAGGTTGTCAGCCGCTAACTGTTACTTCTCTTGCCTTTATGTTCTGTAATGTCGGGTTGTCAGCCGCCGACTGTTAATTTTGTCATTGACATTTAGGTCAAATTTGATTGCTTTTAATTTTAGACGTAGTAATCTGAGATTAATTTTAACATGGGTGCTTAAAGTTTCTCCGTTATTCATCTTGATAACTTGATAACTGGATCTTGACTTGATCATACTACGTTCCGAAAAAGCGTTGCTTTCATTTTCATTTTAAACCAATTAGCAACAAGCTGCAAATGTCGTGAGAAATGCCTGCTCTAACACTTATTGGCAAGCAAGTGTGGAGTCTAAAAAGTTCAAACAAGCCTAAGCAGAATATTAATATTTTGAAGCGGAAATTATGTCAGTATTAAGCCAAAGCAAAGCTAAATTAATCTCAAATTAGGAGTATAGATAAAATACTGCACTAGTATGCCTCGTAACAAGCAAGGCTCAAACAAACAAATTCAGTTTATTGAATCGAAGTATGGGCGTAAAATTCACAGTAAAAAATAACTGCTCGCAATTTAATGAAGACAATCATGACGAACATTTGATAAATTACGGTGAAATGTTTTCTGAATTATGTAGGACAAGTTGTTTTATGAGTGCCTCGTCGAATCCTTCAACTTTACTGCAGTGTCCGTATCTTGAGACCGCGGTGGGTAGTATTTCAGTCAGACTATTAATGAGAGTCTCTAAAGGCAGGGACATGTTCCACGCGTCCCACTGCTCTGCGAGAGTCTGCAGGAAATTTAAATTAGTTAATTATGCAAAACAATATAAGAAATAAACTTTAAATAATGACTTGTTCAATGGTGAGACTTTGCGACCTCCGCAGTTAATTAATCTCAATAATTTCCAAAAGTCGCAAGTTCATCAACAATTTGAAAGCTAGGAAAATGGCAGAGAAATTCGCCCTATTTTCATCGTTCAAAATGTTGCTCTATCACCATACACCTATTTCATCATCGAATCAAAAAGATAAGAATAATAATGATAAAACAACATGTCTAAGTCTAGCTCCAACATTTTTATTAACTGATGATGGAACTGTTCCTCGAAACGTTTTCGAAGAAGATAAGTGAATTTACTTGGCGTTTTCAAATTTTAATAAATATAAAACACTAGAATTGAAAAAAAGCGCTTCTGCGCGAAGAACTTTTTATAATATTTATTATTTTAGAGAAAAAATATTACTAACTGCCATCTTTGGATGACGTTCGGCATTTAGAAAGGAGCCACCAATGCCTTGCACCACGTAGGGCCCTCGCTGCATGATCTCAGGGCAGCGCGTCGAGAAATTCGAGCACGCTGGCCATCGGAAGTTCCAATTGCATTCCAGTTCATAGAAATGTTCTGGAGCCTGTGCAAAAATAAACATAAATTTTCGTTATGAGTTGACAAAGTTTGAGCATAAAGACATATTGTTTATAAAAGAACAAAAACATCCCGTGAACTCACCACATTTAATATTTTTATTTTCTCGTATAATCTATGAATGAGATCTTAACTCACCGATTTACCATGAAATAAAGTAAATTCGTCTATCGCGAAAACATAATAAATCGCATATGTAAAAAGTTAGAGTAACATGCAGCAATCTTGACGAAAAATTGAGGTAGCGGTTCGATGCAGCATTAACGTCAACTTCGAAGACGTTTGTTTGAACACTGCACCAAACTTTTTCGTTAGTTGTCCATTTTGCTTCTTCTATAACATGCGTGTAGAATACAGTTCTACAACAGTTCCAAACTCAAGGTCAATACGTTTTTTTAGATGATTTAAATTCTTATGAGATGAAAAAATTTCCATTAACGCATCACTTTTTTCTAATGAAAGATTGAATACATCATACATTTATCATTTACGCTCAAATTTGTACATGAAAACCGAGCTAGTTTTTACAGCTTTCATCGGCTTCTCTCCAGCGAAATTTCATAGCATGAAGAAATTTCATCGATTCAATAAAAAACTGTGACAGCTGACAAAGGAAAAACAGTTGCAATAAATGCAAATATTAGCTGCAATGAAGAAGAAGAATTAGTTGAATTGAGGCAAAGAACGATCGAATAAGTACAGAAAACGGATGTACTGTAAAATGTTTATGTTCAACACACACTCAATTGGTTGAAAATAAATTTGATAGTCTCGGTCTTTTGTTTGATAGTCTCGGTCTGTTTGCGTTGTTTGTGTTGTATTTCTTGTTTACGGTATGGACAATTTGCTGCGAGTGAGTCATTGTGGCAGTTGAGGCATCGCTTGTAGGTGTTAGTGCATTGTGTGTATGTATGGTCTTTTGCGGCACATTCGGAACAAGAGGGAGTGGTGGATGTGCATTGATGTGTAGGGTGGTCTTCTATTTGGTAACATTTGTAGCTGTCAAACTTTCTGCGACAGCTGTGATAAATCCATAGTTAACTCAGTGGAATCAAAAAATTATTTTGTTGAATGAGTCATTTTTCTGTTATAGTGGCGGCAGTAACCAAAGTTAATTGGTTTTCAAATAGGTATTTGGGTAATGAATTAAAAATTAAACCATATCACATGTTATAAATTTTGCCATGATCCATTTTAATTGTCATTCTTGTGTCTTTTAATTTAGAGTAATACTTGTGGTGCATCATCCTTCCTCTTTACAGACATCCACGTGGGTGTAGCTGCGGCCATCATTTGTTTATCATCGAAGCGTTTAAACTCGTCCCAAAGCTGCACGGGTGACCGCATGAAGATCACGTCAGTGTCTATGTAAATTACCGCGTCTTCTTCCGGCAAGATTTGGTCGGCAAAAAGTTTTTGAGTAGCACAGGGGCGGAACAGCTTCTTCAATTCCTTAAATTCGTCTGGATAGAAGTCGCTAACAAACTGCAATAAATCAGAAGGATAATGTCCTAGGAAATTCTGTCCAGGATTTTGCTCATACGTACGCGACTTGGTAACGTTAGAATGTCATGTGTCTAGAAATTTAAGATGCCTTTCATTCAATTAATTGTCATAATTATACTTAATACACAGAAAAATTCTAAATTCAATCAGTCAGTGCATCCAGTGCAGAACTTGAATGAGAAATTTCACGGACGGAGCAATGTAAATGCATAGAAATTAAAATTTAAATCAGCACGCTTATCTATGGGAACAATTTATCTTTCATTGAACTCGTATTGATAGACGAACAAATTTGAAGCTTGAATTTACAGAAATTAATTTCTCCCCAGTTCGATTGAGTTGACTGGAATGGTACGAATTGATTTGAAAATCCAATTCCTGACATTGAGCGTGCCATATCAGAGATAAGGGAAGATTTATTCATTCTATGATACCGAACAGACATTAAGATTACAGCTCACCTGGAGGGTTAACTTCGATTTCTGTTCATATGGCCACGCCTCACTGAAAGCTTCGATCTTCTTGAATACAGTTTGGGAATCGCTCACAATTATGAATCTTGTCATCAAATGAAATAATAATATAATTAATTACAATTGTCTTCTAATTCGCGAATGTTTGTGCTTGACCGCTCAATCAATCTACTGATAATAATTCTGTTGAATAAATCTCGTTCCTCCGCAAGTTAATCTGTTTCCATAAAGATGGTGAGAACGGCTTTTTAATTGTTCATTAATATTTTTCAGAGACTGAATATAGGATTATGGATGCGGCATAAATGGCATCAAGAAACTATTAATTTTTATTAAATTGCATCATGGGTATTAAAGTTTTGTAACACTTCTAAACGTTTAATAAAATTGACACGACTCTATTACAATATCCAAAAAATAAAAGGCCGTTTTTCTTCAACATTTGGCGAATGATCGATTAATGTGTCAAAAATAACAGATTTAATAATGAAACTTACTTCACTGGTTGGTTTGATAAATAAATGAATGATTTCATGGCTACGTGGGCTTGAAAAAACTGCCGACTGATGTCCATGAGGAAGCTCGTCGAATTATCAGGAGTCCCTGGATTGAAAAGTATATAAATCGGACGAACACAGAAATAAAACATTATGTTATAAGTAACTAAAACATAATATAATTTTCGTACTAAAAACTTCAGGAGACAGCGGTCAGCGGTTTCCCCTTGAGGATTCAACGATTCAAATGACAATAATTGGTTATCATCTTCACTAAGCTATAAAAAGCAGGACTCTAATAGTAAAAATTATTCAATTAAATCACGTTTTTATTTGGAAAACTTGCCAGTTTAGGTGGTCAAGAGCACAGCTTAATTTAAACATCCTACTGAAAGGTATACGATTTCTTCTTACCTTCACACAAAACCATCACAGCTACCACTTCTTTTCGGTTAATGCGGAGATGAACAGAATATCCGGCAGACTCTCTTTGAATGAGGTCCAAGTAAATTTGAAGGAATACATAGATCGTTCCACAAATTGCCAGTACGTAACACAAATTGGAGATCGGAATTCTTATTACCTGGAATGGGTAGAACAACACAAAATTTTCGTACATATTTATAAGAACAACTTAGTGCATGAAAATGTTTAAATATCCAGAAGTGCGCAATATTTTTTTTAGAAATTTTTTATTCTTACTTATATTTTCCGAACAAAAACCATACATGACATGCGGGTAAACATTTTAATACTCACCGAGCCACGGTGGTGAAACATTTTATAAGACGTGATTGACTGTAAACCTTTATTTCAATTCTAAACTATTAAAATCCCTTGGAACTATTTCAAAATCAACTGTAAGAAAGATCTATGGATGTAGTAAGGATTGAAGTCATAGAAAATTTGTTGAATGAAAATTAAAAAAAAAATTTTTTTGATTGAAATTCAAACTTATTTATTAGTGCAAGAGAATAACTGCTTCTGATCAGGTTTCATTGACAAAACTGGTTCAGGAAATAAGTGATGTCAGAGAATATTTACAATGGGTAGTAATGCTTATGCTGATTATAATACTCGTTAGAGATGAAACAGTTGTTTCAGCGACAGCATTTTCAAGATTTGTGGGGACGTCCCGGGAGTCCGTTCTAATTGTTACAAGACGCGCGTGTTCTCTTCACTTTATTTACGGCTACATCGGCCAATAGTTGACTGTTCTTGTGATTTTCTAAGACTTTTACATTTTTTCTTGCATATCACTTACATATTTCATTCACTTCATTACTTGAAAAAAATAAAAAAATGGACCCTCAAAAATCTTTGAGCTTCTATTCTTTACTTTGATTATAGTGATTCCTTTCACTTTGCACATGTAAGAGTTTATTTTCACATCTTCTTCAGCCGAAAACCTCGTCAAATGACATAAGGAAATACGTGGTGAGCTCTTTTTAACTATAGTAGAGGAGCTAGGTTTGTGCTGCAGCTCCTCTGTAACAGCGTCTCTGTGCAACTGAATATTGCTCTGTTTTAAAAGCTCACTATACGGATAAAATTGTCCATATTAAATCCACTCCAAATTAAAAATCTAGATCATCTCATGATATATCTTCGCATATGTCGCAGGTGTGTTATTTCGCCTGTTCAGAGCGAAGCTTTCCTCTTGTTCATATTATTGATTCTTTCATCTCCTTGTAACATGCAAGTTAAGCGCTCCGAACAGAGGTGTCTCTAGAAATATTTTAGGCGGCCTTCAGCCCTCCCGCTAAATATTCTTAAAAGCTCTATAAACAATTTTATAATTCTTCATTATTAATATTAATAATATTATTTTTATTTATATTAATAATAGTATTGTTATTATTATTACTATTTTTAATGTCATTAATATAATATAACTGTGCCTGTGACTTGTCTGATCACTTTAATATGTTTTTTATTTCAAAACGGGGCTTTCGTTTGTTACGCGCGTGAGATTCAGCTCGAAGCAGAGACAACCCGTAGCAGAAACTCAACCCGTAGCAGAGACTCAACCCGTAGCAGAGACAACCCGTAGCAGAGACAACCCGTAGCAGAGACTCAACCCGTAGCAGAGACTAAGTTTCCAAGCGGTGTACAGTGCGCGGTCAACAGAAGATGAATGTCTATCTTCTTAAAATAAAATGAATGTATGCACGCCTATGATAAAATGAATGTCTGCAAGCTGAAAAAAAAATGTGCAACGAATTATAAATGCTAATTTACTTCGTAAGTAGGTATGACATGTCAGGAAAGTCAGTTTTTTAATGAGCCTCAGATCCTGATTGCAATAATAATAACCGAGCTTTGCATTCTCTGGCGCAATTTCACGAGTTTACCTTCACATCGAAGCAAGCATTAATTTAATGATAAATTCTAACATAAATTATCATGATAATAAATAAGAAAAATCTAAAATTGTTAATAACTGGTTTGTAAAAAATTTTGGGGAAGTTTTTGAATCCCAAAATAAGCAGTCAATTTGCTTGTATTTTCCGTCAATATCTCACTTAGAACAAAAATATTTTTTAATATGAAATACTGTCATAATACCAGTTAATTTTCTTGTTGCAAAACTCAATAATACAGAAATATCCTGCTGGAACAGGTTTAATTTATCATGGAAAAAACTTATTGACAACCCTTGGGAGTCAAGAAATATCATTAAACGAACTCTCAAGTGCATAATATAAAACTTCCATTAAGAAACGTACTATTGCGAACATCTTTGTAGTGCGGATAAAATCTTACCCGCTTAAACGTGGAATTTACACTTATTAAACGTTGTTTCAACACTATTCATCTGAAGGAAAGTTTGCTATGTGAAGAGTTGTTGTTTTCTTTAGATAAGATTGTTTCTTCTAAAAATAACGTAGATGTGAACCTTTTTATTAGAGCCTCTCAAAATGCCACGAGCGATCCAAATGACATTAGAGCTCTGCATAGTTAATATATTCGAAAATATTCGACTTTAATTTAGATTAATTAGGTAATAATTGCCCAAGCATTGCTTGATTTACCTCAGTTATGCCGCTTCTTTAACTGCGAGCGCTCCACCAAACATTCCAGAATATTTCGAAATGAGAGAACTGCCCTTGAATTACCAAACTTCAAAGTTTTCCTAGGTTCACGACATTTTGTGAGTTTTTAATTCTGTCAAATAAGCTCTCTGATTTATTCTTTCGAATTTCCATTTACATGAGACTTGGCTGAACACTAAACTTGCGATACGACTTCATAATGTGCAGCGTTAAACTTCCATTTGAGCATCTTTAATTGAGGTTCTGACTTGACATAATTTGAAATTATGTACGAGTCAAATGTGCCCATTTTGAAGTAGAGAATAATCTGCTCACATCTTTTCAACGCCTTCGGTGCAGAAAGTTGTTAAAAATATATCTTTTACACTTTTGGAAGACTATTGGCAATGGTGATAGTTATTGTTTTGGCTGTATTGATTGCGCATATTTTTGCTAAAATCATGTAATTAAAGATCTCATGTGACTGGAGCTCATTTAATATCACCAAACTGTCTTATATTTTCTTTCATGAATAATTCTTGTTCGTATATACGTGTATGATTCAGAATGACTTCACGTACATATTACGTTGATGATTAGCCTACAATAATGCATCGGTAATTTGAAGATATTTTCCATAGTGAAATGCCTCCTACGATTATCACAAATGTTAAACAACGTAGTAGCCCAGCAATTTTGTTTGCTTATCTGCAATGATTTTGGAAATTTAAGTATTTTTTAGGTGTCTTCTATTTTACATACGCTGCGATTATTTTACCAGCCAGTAAAATAGATCGTTTCCTATCAAATGCAGTCTTCAAACGCACAATTGTGAACTCGAATCTACTTTTACAAATTATGAGAATGGAAGGACTGAATTTCTGTCCTCAAGCAGAGCCATTCCCGTGTACAACTCCGACCGCTCGAACTTGTGTCTATGTTACCCGTAGGTAGGAGACTGTAAGTCATTCACGTGTGCGTGTGCCTGAGAACATATGCATATTTATCGATGGTGCATGTGCAGCTTCAGGACTGGTGCACCTCCTGCATCCTCATCGCTAGTTTCTTTGTTCCTATAGTTTTTTTATCTCATTGTCTGCGAGTTCGTTGCCCGCCATTGAAAGAACTGCATGAAATGAGACGCATCTGCGGAGCGGGAAGCTCGAGTCCGTTATCCACGTCCGTTACTCGTTGGACACTGATATCGTGAGTCCGAGTCCGACAGGGGCGTAGCTCGCTGCCGGCACGCGAGTCAGCTGGGAAGCCTGCCGAAGACCACCACTGCCCTGGGTGTAATGGACTATCATGACTCCTGCTCTCCGGAACGTAGCCTTCAACACTTCTGGAAAATCATATAGGCAGCCGAAAGCCACCAGATAGAACGAATCAATTGAATTAGACCAATCAGCCCTCAGGAGAAAAAGCCGGCGATCGAATGGCCTAGCGTCGTCCGCCGTACCGCGAAAAAATTGTACACCTCTCGGACGTAGCACGCCGGAGTCTTGCAGCGAATATGATATCCGCCCCCAAGCCGTCCGTATCTAGGCAGTGCGTCGAACCAGCCCTCGGTCGAACGCCCGTTAAAATGCCTAGCAAATTACGGATCAGGCAATAAGTAAGATCGGGTTCCAAAGGCCGGATCCCTTGTGAATCAAGTCACGAAAAGTTCAAGAATCGGCAACAGGCCATGGGCCTATTTCTTCAACGCCGACACTTCTATTCTATTCTATAATAGGGGACATATGAGAGAGAATGATTGTTTCCTAGCTTATGTAGGACTGGAGCTACAAAACCATTTCTATTAAAGTGTGCTTCATGCTTGAATGTTGTATTGATGACATTTAGAGAATTTTTCAAACAATTGAGTAGCTCTAAAATACATTCTTTGTCCAGGTCAGTAATATTGCTCATATTTAATGCAGCTTCAGTGCCTTCAATGCAACCATCTATTATATCTTCAAATTTTCTTACCACTGCATTGCAATTCTTGGATGAGACACCTTTCTCTTCTCGTAATTCCATTAGGAAGTTACTAAAAGACTCAGCATTTAGCAAGTTAACTCTGTTGTTATGGAGTTCAGAAAAATAATTTTTCTCATCTGGCTCCGAAGACTGTTCTTCATTGATAGAATTCAAATGTTCCGGATCATTTAGATCTGCGGGACTTGTCTGACGGTGTTTAGAAGACCCTATATGCTGTGGTTTTTTCCTGCAAAACTCTGGATGGACTCTAGCAATATGCCTTCTAAGAGAATTAACCTTTGAATACTGGTTCAAGCATCCATTTATTTGACAGTTGAGCCTAAAATTGGGTTCATTTTCATGATCCTTGGAGTAATGATAAAGTAAGATAGAGTGAAATTTAGAAGAAAAACTACAGAATGAACAGCAAAAGTGGTTCATTGTCTCAAACAGGTTAGTTCTAAACTAAACTAAACTATTATTGGAATGTGGTCTGACGGTGTGATGGGTCCTGGTTGCAGGCGTATGTTGTGGAATACTTTATTGTTGGTTAGGACTATGTCTGGTGATGTTGTGCTGTTGTGTGCGATGAGGGTTGGAAAGTATGGGCCGATGTGGATGCACTTGTGTCGGGTTATGAGTGAGTGTAATTGTTTGCCTACGTGGTTGGAGGATGAGTTCACTAGTGTGGTGTGTCGTGCGTTTAGGTCTGCGAGGAGGTATACGGGATGTGGCCTATTCAAAAGTGTGTGGAAGTCTATGTAGTTGATGTAGCCTGTGCGGGGTGGTATGTATGTCGTACCTATTGTGATGGGTCCTTGTTGGGTATCTATTGTGATTGCTAGCATATCTGTATGGAAGTTGTCGTGTAGTTTGTATGTGATATGGCGTTTGATTTCTATGGCAGCACCGGAGTGGATTGTGTTGTCTTTATTGCAGGTGTGTGCGTTGTAATTGAATAATTTGCGTGGATTGTTGGTGTCTGTGATGGAGGCATCGTTGATTAGTATCATGTCAGGGTCTATGTGGTTGTAAATGTTTGCAAGAGTGTATCTTATCTGTTGTTTTGCCAGTGACGGACGTTGCGTTGTATTATCTTTAGAGAGGGCGGGGGGGCCATTGTGATGGGTGTTTGAATGTGGAGTGCTTTGTCTTTTTGGTGGTTGTTTTCGAATGTTTGTCCATGTTGGTGAAGATGTCGTGGGGAATGATATTTATTAGCGGTTGTTGTATCTTTAGTTTGTCACGTTTCAGGTAGTCGATTACTTTCGAAGAGTCTGCGTCTTTCACCGAGAGCTTCAGTCCGTAGTCTTTCTTCCTTAGTTCTTCGGCGCACCAAAAGTTAGATGGGTCAGGGGGGATTTCTACTTTGTCTTTGGAGCTCTTAAATTGTTTGATGGTGATCGGTTCGTCGAGTCCTGGACCTGTGATGTATGAGTCTGTGTACTGATCGTCAATGCTTTTCCTCTTTCTGGGGTCACTGTCCACGTTATAGGCTACGGGTTTCGGGGGCGGAGGGTCATTTTTTGTCCATCGTTGTCCTTGGCTGTTGGAAAGGTTGAGTGACGCGCGCCTTAAGTCGTCATCGTCAATGAATTCGGTATCGGTGATACCGAAAGTCCGTGTCGGAGGTCTTGGTCTCTGCTGTATTACAGAAGAAATTGAAAATTTTTGCAGAGTCTCTGTCGGAGAATGTCGCGTCAATGTCATAGTTGGCTTTCAGAGATTTGGAAAGTATGGTGCCGAACCCCTCCTAGCGGGAGAGGCTGGCAATGTGGGCTTCTAGTATTATAGCGGTCAGTTAAAGTTGAGTTTTGTCTGTCAATGTCAGGCTGTGTTGGGGGACGTTAGTTTGCTGTATTGCTTGTATTGCGATGTCTCGACGTAAGTTTGGTTGATCTTTTGTTTGATAGTCTCGGTCTGTCTGTGTTGTTTCTGTTGTATTTTTTGTTTACGGCATGGAAAATTTGCTGCGAGTGTACGGTGGTCATTGTGGCATTTGAGGCATCTCTTGTAGGTGTTAGTGCCTTGTTTGTATGTATGGTCTTTTACGGCACATTCGGAACAAGAGGGAGTGGTGGATGTGCATTGATGTGTAGGGTGGTCTTCTATTTGGTAACATTTGTAGCATATGAGTAGGTGTGTGTACTGTTCTTGTTCGCACTGTGAGGGTGTAATTTTAATGTTGTACATGTAGAAAGCATCAGTGAGTACGCGTTGGGCTATTGTGGTGTCAGTGGTTATGATGTGCATTGGTGTGTGGGGTGGTCTTCTATTTGGTAACATTTGTAGCATATGAGTAAGTGTGTGTACTGTTCTTGTTCGCACTGTGAGGGTGTAATTTTAGTGTTGTACATGTAGAAAGCATCAGTGAGTACGCGTTGGGCTATTGTGGTGTCAGTGGTTATGATTTTAATGACGTGTGTGCAGTGTTTGAATTTAATGATCTCCTGTATGTGTAGCCAGTTCTGTTGTGTAGTTATTTCGTGTTTGATTTCGTCTGCTTAGTGGTTACCTACGTCCTTGTCAAGTTGTCTTACAAAAATGGTCCGTTTAGCCCATAGGTCTGGGGGTATAATTGTGGCCAGGTTGATCTTGTGGAATGCTTCAGTCGCTTTTTTTAAGTCAGTTTAGCGATCACTGTAGCATCTTCAGTCACGGCATAAAAACCAGTTGCGGTGTCAGTGAGTCGGATCAGTGGAGCGTCGAGTTCATTGAAAGTTATCTGGAATATTTTGTGTCGGTCCGTCGGACCGACGATTCTTGGGTCGATTTTTTTGAGTTGAATGCGGTAAGTCTGGGGTCTCGAGCGTTCTGATGGTTGGTTGGATGAGGAAGAAGCTGTGGGAGGGTGACGTGATGAGTGTGATGGCAGTCTGGGTCGTGATGATGATGATGGTTGGGGCCACCGCCTCTCGCCCTCTGGGGCAAGCCCGTCTGGTTCGAGGCAGAAGTGCCCCCTGGGGGAGGGGGCATGAGGGGATGGGGAGGGGGGGAGCGAAAACACAGGTATATGATAGGATTGCAGTTGTATGTACAAAAGAAAGGTAGAGACAGAGGCAAAAAAGTAAAATCACCAATTCCTAGCGACACTCACGACACGAAGCCTGCTAATCCAAGATGAGGCTGCTGCTAAGTCACAAGAGAGCACAGTCAAAACCACCATCAGTAACCACGAGGGGCCGTGACTTGATTCACAAGGAATCCGGCCTTTGGAACCCGATCTTTCCATAACTGACGATTGATTGAGACAGTTGCTGGACTTATTGCCTGGTCCGTATGGTGCTAGGCATTTCAAGACTGAACATATATATGCATCTGCACAGCTTCGTCTATGTCTCGAGCCTTTGTCTAGTCCTAACAACGCTATGCTTCTCCTTCCAAGTAACAGAACGTAAATATATATATAACAGAACGAATATTAATAATTAGTAATTTGGATTGATGGAAGAAAATCTTTTTCTTATTTTGGATCAATATTTGTTTCGTGTGACTACTAATAATACAAACGAAGGCAATTAAGTGCCGTGGTCGGGGACACGGCACCATCACGACCGTGGCCATTTCATCTCATGGTCCCTAGCACGATTCAGTTGCCGAATCCCTGGCGACTATGGCGAATGAAACGCGTGTGGCAAACTTAATCAAGTATTTATTAGAATAATTAATGCCATATATAACACAAATACGGTCTAGTAAATCCCACACAGAACAGAAAGTCGAATCAATCCCTCGAGTAATAAAGATGCCATGAGTTCACGCACAATACGCGCAGTGTTCACTATATAGAATGCCGCTGTATATATCGTAGAACGTAACTGGTGGCTAGAAAAGCCCTGGCCGAAGACGTGGGCAACAAGAGGATCACTCCGCTCTTATATCACTGAGAAAAAGGCCCCTGTTTTGAAACACTTGGGTGTTTCAAATCCTCCCCGAGCGATCGTGCCCAAACCGAAACACCGAGGTGCTTCAAAAAAGTTCAGGTGTTTAAAAATTGCGATTTTCAAGCACCTGAATGTTTCAACGTTAGAACACCGAAAGTCTACGGCGAATGAAACCTTCTCGAACTCGCAACTCACTGCTCCAATTCTGCTCTGCTTAACCGTCCGGCCTCCTCGCCGATTCTGACCAGAAACTGGCGCACAGAGCTGGGATCGAACCCGCACCTCTCTGCGCCAATCTTGGTACTCTGAACTTTATCCACTGGGCCACCCTGCCCAGTGGTTATATATAACAACTATAGACAGCGATAACATCGTAACGATAATAAATGAATGTTGAAGACGCAAATGAAATGATATATGAACACATCAAGTCGCAAATGCAAATCAGTAAATCAAGATCAAAGAGTCTCATAATTATTACGAACAAATTCACATTTTTTCTAGCGAAAGGAACATTGAATTCGTACAGAACATTATGAATACCAAAAGAAGCCTAATTAATTAAATGTTCAGTCCGAGGCATTTATAGAAATGCTTAGGTTGTTAAGTCTAGCTTTTCAATGTGCACTTAGCTTAGCTTTGAGTCTAATTAACCACACTTCCAGCAGTTGACTTCGGAAAACTTATCTGTTTAATAAAATTATTGAATTTCCGAAAATCTACGGTCAAAAGCAAACAAACATCACAATTTTGAACGATAATCATGAACCACAGGCGATGCACACTGTGACTGACAGGTTCATTTCTCAACAATTTCGCAATCTTTACAACCTTGATCTCAGCATCAACACTTCTAAAAGTTTTACAGGCTCAGGAATAAGTTTCATGCTTTATAACCTAATTAATCTCCCTGGCACTTCAGCCAAATGGTTATCGT
Source organism: Hyalella azteca (assembly GCF_000764305.2). NCBI lineage: Eukaryota > Metazoa > Arthropoda > Malacostraca > Amphipoda > Hyalellidae > Hyalella > Hyalella azteca. The sequence goes on from NW_025937067.1 coordinate 25,781, forward strand.
TTTCGTCCAACTCTTTATGAAATATAATGAAGATCAGAAACATTCAAATCTTTCCCGATCTTAAAATCAGCAACAGCGACAAAATTTCCTGACCGACTAATTTCTCGTCCTATAGTCTTCCTCGTCCTAGTATTCCTCGTTCTTGCGTCCACGCCAGCGCAGGTATCCTTCATACGCCTCCTGCAGTTCGGCGTCACTGGGCACCGCTGGTCCCCCCTGTAACTCTCGGTCCGTCACGATGAGGAAAACATCCCCTCTGTGGGAGTACGGCAGTGAATATCATGCGTGGCATGTGGCATGTATAAAATTTTTCGTTACCAGTGTGCTGGAGCTGGTGAGACGAAGGCAACGTTACCATATGAGGGACTAGGGAGATATATTACGTGCCTCATCTTTTTAACTGCATCAGCAATCCTACAACCCTCAACATCATAGACCTATGGCGAAGGCCCGTTCAAGTGGCTGGTTGGCACCGGCCCCGCCTGGACCAGCCCGGCTGACGCGCTCGGCTGGGGCAACAACAACAACATGACGGGAATCGGAACGACGGAAATGGCAAAGGCAAAGATAGCCTCCTCATAGGCGTCGTGTATAGATCACCAAACAGTTCCTCTGATAACGATAAAGTACTAAACAGTCTTTTACAGAGCATGGCATTCCGTAGGTCACACACGTTGATCGTTGGTGATTTTAATCATCCAGAGCTAGACTGGACAGATGGATCCTCTCCAAGGGATGAGAATCACCCATGAGAATCACCCAGCATCCTTGTTCATGGAGTCTGTGAGAAACTCCTTCCTAGTCCAGCACGTACGTTACTAAGAGAACCCATTATAGAAGTAAACAGACTCCCAATATTCTACACCTGGTGTTTACTAGTGATGTATCAATGTTAGATGAGCTTCGTCACGAAGCTCCATTGGGCAAAAGCCATCACCAATCATTGTTTTTCAGTCTAAAGTGCTGTGCAGAGAAGACGCCTCGAAAGCGTGAGCGTTTGAATTTCGCGAAAGGCAACTATGATAAACTCCGTGAAGCAGTGAATGCAAGTGAATATTTGGAACTGTATTAAGGCTGTCTCTTATACACATCTAGATGTGTATAAGAGACAGAACTCACATTGGTTCTTGATGATGTTGCTCACTGCTCCTTGCTCCTTGTAGTTGTCAGCTGAGTACATCTCCGCAGAGTATTCGGTCAGGCACCTTTTGCGTCCATCAGCCCAATTGTATTGGCCCTGCAGATAGTGAACGCATCCCACGTCTTGTATCTGGGTGAAAGGAATGTCGCATGTGGTCTTGAGCTTGATCGCTGTAAGTGAGAGAAATGTTGGTAACGTAAACGAATAGTTATTGTTTAATAATAGGTTTTCGAAGAAGATAAATCATTTTTTTTTATAAAATTTGAATACGCGTGCTAGTTAAAATTAAAGAAATATGCGCTGAGAACTAAATTTCAACGAGTCATTGTAAAAACATGTTTCAGGTCAAACAAACTCACGATAATGCACTCCTAAAAAAGCCCATCGCATTAGTCTGCTTTCAAAGAAAGTAGATATAATGACCCCAACCTAGAAATAACGACGGATTAAGATTACGGATCGTCCGGTTATGGGAAACTACCTTCAGCAAGTGACAAGCAACAGCATCTTGCATCAGCTGGCCCAAAGGAGGGCAAATAGACGGAACACGTCCAACGTTACATCCGACGACGACTCGGAGACGGAGGACGACGAAGGCGGCGCATCAGCGTGANTAGCAAATTAAGGACCACAGGCAATAAGTCCAGCAGCTATCTCAATCAATCGTCAGTTATGGAAAGATCGGGTTCCAAAGGCTGGATCCCTTGTGAATCAAGTCACGAAAAATTTAAGAATCGGCAACAGGCCATGGGCCTATTTCTTCAGTGCCGACATTTCTATTCAATTATATTCTAAATCAAAATGACGGGAATCGGAACGACGGGAATTGGAATGACGGGAATCGGAATGACGGGAAGCGGAATGACTGAATCGGAATGAAGGAAATCGGAATGACGGGAATCGGAACGACGGGAATCGGAATGACGGAAATTGGAATGACGGGAATCGGAATGACGAGAATCGCAATGACGGTAATCGGAACGATGGGAATCGGAATGACGGGAATCGGAATGACGGGAATCAGAATGACGGGAATCAGAATGACGGGAATCTGATTGACGGGAATCGGAATTACGAGAATGGGAATGACTGGAATCGGAATGATCGGAATTGAAATGACGTAATTCATAAAGCTGGATTCAGGATTCTCAAAGAATGTATTTTCCCTCCCGAAAAACACCGTAGTCACATTATATATATATATATATATATATAGATATACATTCCAACTATGAATATGAACGTTGCATTATTGCATACGTTAAACATGGGCTCAAATCTTGGAAAGTTTGATAGAGCATGGATGTGCCGACAAAGACATTGCAAAGAGCTCAATAATTAGTAGCCTTAATTATTATATCGTATTGGCATTTGTGGCCCAAGATTGAGGGTATATGGGGAAGGATTTCGTTTTGATAAAGTTGTATTGAAGGTAATGCGTAATAGACATCAACTGATTCAACTCCTCGGGCCGAAGAAAGTCAGTTGCGTTTGTCGTGGAAGCACGTGTGTGAATTGCGATCTTTAAACTCTAAAGTAACCGGTAAATTAGTGACTCAAAGTTTCTAATTTCTTATAAGTATTCAAACCTTAATTATTTGATTTGTTTACTCAAAAACCCGACTGGCTTTCTCCGTAAGAGGTTTGCTGGTCTCGCTCTTCTATTCTATTTAATGTTTGTCATGTTAACTCATTTCTTTTCTTTCTTGTTTGTTTTCTAACTTCTGTTTTGTCTGTTCCACATGGAAGATTTAAGTTGCCTTACTGGGTCCGGTTTTGGCCCACCTGCGGTGCTTGGAGCAGCGGAGGCCTGTGTTGGGGTTGGGGATCCTCGGAGAAGCATCTCCTGATGGCTTGGTGAGAGAGAAGCTTGAACCGTTGTCGAGAGAAGACGTGTCAGCAAACCTCTCTGTTTTCTTGTATACGGTGAGTCGGTGACTGTGTCAGTGTTAACGATCTATCAATGATCAATACATCTGAGAGCCAAGATCTGCTTGAGAGGCCTTCAATGATTGGCTGATGAACTTACGATCTCTTGAATTTTTTTTGAAAGTATAGGCCCTGATTGACCCGGGTCCCGGCCCTCCCGGGTGCTTCACCAGTTCACCAGAAGCATCACTACATCAGGTCTAGATTTCACGATGACAGACTCAAGTCAGACACTTCTGTGAAAGTGAGATCGCCGGCGGAAATGATGCGACATTGCGACTCCTTCCAAGACCCAAGATAGCGACTTGTCAAACTGCAGAGAAGTTTGGCAGGTACTAACTGTAGGTTGCTAGTTGATGCCTTGATGGTAATGCGCCATGCGGTAGGTACCAGAGTTATAGGTATCGAGCCTACGAGGCCTTGAGTCTAGAGTTATGTGAGTAATTGAAGGACTTGGTAATGCTTCTCTACCTGAAGTTGAAGGGTAATTGGCAGTGAATGAGTTCAGGTAGTTTATTGGTGATAGTGGTGTAAGATTACATAGTACCTATGAAGTTTAGGCCTGTGATTCTGTGAACTCGGTGTGAAGTTGTGAACAAAGGTTAGACATTAGAACATGACATGGGTAAAATATTTCATCGACATCAGGATATCATCCGCAGAATATACATGAGTTTATTCCTAATGACTTCCACCAACACATCTCCAGATTAAGTTAATTACACATAATTTAAATTCAAGTGAAAATTTATGTTTAATTCATACCTAGCAGTGTCGTGAATTTTGTGCTGTAGTGTTCATATGTACATAGTATTTCGTACCGTATTCCATACCAGTAAGTTACTTTGTTCGAGAACCAATGTCCATCGTCAGAACTGGCTTGGCTCTCTCACTAGTAAGATCTTTTAACTGCGGTTCCCATTCTCTGTAAGTATTTTGTAATGTTTTGTTTCACGTGTATTACTTTGCATTTGGATACCTATATATTTGAATTAATGTCGTTCTATTACATATTGTATATTAGTGTTATTTTGTTTCAGAATGTTGCGTTCTTGTTGATTAAAGCTCTACATGAGTCCCCTCGCTTCTCACTTAGCTACAACAAGCAGTCTGACCAACTCATCTTCCATTTTATCAAGACAGTAATTAGGGGATTAATCTTAGAATACAACTTAGTTGGATAGTCCTTTTGATCATTAACATTTCAATCAGTAACCTGAAAATTCATTCCATTTCATTTTCTTAAGTTTGCCCCAATTAAATTAATGTAATTGAATATCTCATTTGAACAATACCAAGAAATATATGGACTCTTCAATATTATTGAACCTAACTGTATCAAAATCAATCAAATCATAGTGCATGAATAGCAGAATAGGTACTATTAAAGTGGTTTTCAATGGTTAATTTAGGCTCAATTTATGTATCATTAGTTAATAGTTATATCCAAAATATCATAATTCCATATCATTTCAAAATAAAATTTAATTGTACATCCAAATATAAGTATTACCAATTCAAACTACAATTTAAAGTTTCTATTTTAAATTATATCAATTTCCAAATCATGGTCTAAATTACAATTTCATGTGATTATTCCTTTTTACCTATCAAATCAATTTAATTAAATCAATTTTATGTAACCCGCTCCATTGAACATCATGCTATTTCTGTTCCAAATTTGTCATCAACCAGGACAATGCTGGCTGAATCTAATGTTGCCACTCAATGTTTCCTTGACATTACTGTCATTAGGCACAATTAATATAATAATAATTAATACCATTACCATGAGAATCACCCTCAAAAGGCTAAAAGGTTTACTATTGATGTAATACTGCAATGCTCTACGGTACTCATCTGAGTCATCTTTCATCTTGAACTAGGGGCTAGGCCAGATCGGTTCATCAGAGGGTTCAGCAGGCTGGCCCTTTATAGGCACTTGGCTCCTATAGAACATTTTCAAATATAGTGCTAGGGTAACCACACAGAACGTTTAGTCGTTTACATACAACAAGGTTACATCATTAATAATAATTTTCTACTTACCCAGTGGTAATTGAATATGTATCCTAGAGATGTCTTTAAATTCACCCGAGCACCGCACGCTTTGATTCAAAATAGAACCTTCAACGGTTCCAGAGCTCCGATGTTGCCAGAGTTGCGTGAAGAAGGTTTTAGCTTACTTTTATTCTATGACTTACAGAATAATATTATTTACCCTTATTGGGGCTTAAAACTATTGTAAAATCATCGGAACATTTTTATTGGTATGGACTGGCCATGATTAACTGGCTTATGAAGATGGTTATTTTCTCTTAGTTATTTGTGAAGCTATCAGCCAAAGTTCATGAGCATCGTCATATTTACTGCATTAACTATGCGACAAAGTACAGCTTTACACCTAATAATCTCAAAGAAATTATAATATCTCTCAGCTTAGAGATTATACACTAGAATATTATCTAACCACTACAGAAGTACGTCGAAAATGCAAGAGTTTGCCCATGCCAATTGGAGATACGTCGGGTCGCCGGCCCGCTGGGGTCGGGAGTGATCAAGAAAAGCGAAGAGGCCCAATACCAGAATAATCTCAATGCCTATTAAGCAATCAAGTCAGAATACTATCGCTGCTGACGCAGACGCTTATTTACGTAGCACAACTGAGCAAAGGGATTCACAGGTGATACTCATCTGCCCAGCTGACCTATCACCATAAAAATAGTTCTAAGCAGATGTTGACCTCACCAGAGCAGGCTGAGCAGCTTTGTGCAATATTGGAAGCTCAACCATGCAGCGATGAGCGATGCAGGTGTTGGATGTCTGAGTAAATCACTGAAAAGGATTGATTGCTGTTCAGCTAATGAATGATAATGAAGAAGATATTGCTTGTCTATTGCAACTTACTCAGCTTGGCCCTTGGTCAGTTACATGCTCTGATTGCTCTCAATGGTCAACCCAACCAGGAACCAGGGAAGGTATTGTTATGGAGTCATCACTCCTGTAGTCCTGTTGATATTAAAGCTGATATATCTGCTATGGAGAAGCGTGTTAAAGTAGATAGTCCTTGTAAATTTGTGAAAATGGAGAGGTTAAGCAGAAATCTAGAAAGTAAGTGCATGCCCTCTATTTCAATTAGGATGATTTTTGAGGGTGGCAGCTCCCTAATAGAATGAAAATTGGTTACATTGCCTACTCCATCCGCCCCTAAATCTTTCTTCCATTGCAATGCTACCATTGCCAATGGCCAGGGTGCAGAGGGTGGATGCAGGACCGCTCTAACATGACTGCAACTACATAATCGTGAACTTGATGGTTACATTTTTTTTGGCAGGAACTCATCGCAACTGATTTCCAGACAAGCTTCACTCATCACTGCATCCTGATCCATCCAACATACCGGAGACCTTACTTTTTTAAATAGTTGGCAAAAGACTGACAAATATAAATGCAAGAATTTTAATCTAAATGTGTCGGTAAGATCTTCTGAAGGCGTGAATTTTGCTACTGAAGCGTCGCCAAAGATCTTGCAATATTCATCCACTCTCTGCACAGTGGGCCAACGGCATGGTCACTCGGCAGTCAGCAGATGGCTGCAATAGTAAGAAGAGATGTCTCGTGTGTGCTGAAGAACATCATTACAAGGAGTGCACAAGCAAGCAGTCAAAATGTGCCAACTGTGGTGGAGCACATAAAGCTAACTTCCTGAGTGTCTTAAGGCCCAGGGCATGCATGACAAGTGAGACCTAGCAACATTAATAATGTGAGTACCAATTTTATACGTGGGAACAGTGATTTGGTTCACCGCCCCTCGCAAGGTGGTATGCCTGTTCACATGACTAGCTTGATGAATGCACGTGCAGATCTGCCATCAGATACAGTATGCTTTGAGAGGAGATATGGACGGAGGTTTTTGGGAAAACATAATATGAGAGTGTCAGCTGATGTCCACCACCAATTGAATAGTCCCATTCAGGGATTCTCCTCTCCAATGTACAGTCAAGTAGTCTCAAATCAGCCCTTAGTGGAAGAATCTAATGGTATTACTAACCTCAACTCAGCTCCTTGTGTTGCAGCTTGTGAACCGAAGGCTTTTGTTCCACTTGTTGAATTTCTATCCAGCCTGGTGGGCTGCTTGACAGATTTGTTTTCTCTGCCATTGCACAAGGAATCTCCTACCAATACTAGCTTTTTGATAAACCATGCCATTCAGAAGCATTTTGGTGTTATTCTTACTGCATCTTTAATAAATAAGATCATCCTAAACTCTACCACTACTAATCTGGAAACCATCAAGACGGCCCCCAGTGTATCCATGCCATCCTCAAATGATGACTCTACTCTAATGATGAAGATCTTGATTGTCTAAGGGTGGATGACAGCTCTTCAAACTAGTTTCTGACTCAGATATGACAGAAGAAGATGGAACAGATCCTGTGGATGGTGGAGTCAAGAAAACAGCCTCTCCAGGTAAACGCAGTGTACGAGGAAAGAATGGGATTAAACCCCAGTCTCTAGAGTCGCTGCCCATTGCAAGTCCAGTTCTGGGGCATGGGAAGAAAGCAAGCAAAGATAAAGAGAAGTCTGCTACAGTAAATTCAATTAGAAAGATTGGTCCACCAAATACCCATCAAATAAGTCAGAAATAGCCTTATATTCCACTTGATCTGATGTCCTTATCTATTGTAACATTGAACTGTAACAGTCTATATGCACGCCTTGCAGAAGTAAAGCTCTTGTTATATACGGTAGTTTGAAGCTGTGCATCATGTGTCTCACTGAGACTTGGGCTAAAGATGCATGCCTTCCAACTTTTATAGGCTATCAATGTCTTTGGGCTAATAGAGCTGCACATGGGGGAAGTGGCTTGTGTATCCTAGTCCATCAGTCGCTCTGCTTCCAGCAGATAAATTTGGATTGCTTCCGGGATGGCGTTTTGGAACTACAGGCTGTAAAGTTATGATTGGCTTCAGGAAATTATTTCTCCATCCTTGACCTATACAATCCAAATGCAGCAGTTACCATACAAGAATTCACTCATTACACTAATCAGCTTACCTCTCCGTACCTGCTAACTGGGGATTTTAATGCCCATTCTCCGCTATTGTCCTCTATTTGCCACCGATCAGATTTCACTGGGTAATCTCTTGAGTAATTAATTACTACTAATATCATCCTTGATTCTGCTAAATGAAGTAGACTTTCATACATATCTAGACAGACAGACAGGGAGAGGCAGCTGCCTGGATTTGTTTATTGCGTCATCAGACATACTTCCCCATACTTCCATTTAAATTGCCTTAGAGATGTTGGCAGTGACCACTATCCAGTATCAGCATCATCAACAATTCCCCTTCATGTTCTTTCATTGCTACCAGTTCCATGGTGGAAGATAGCCAGTGAAAGTTTGAAGAATTTCTCCAAAGCTGTTGCTTCATCCACCCAGCTACTGCCAACATCTGTCAAAATACTTAACAGTTGATGTGACCACTCAAATTATTGATGCTGCATCTGCCTGCATCCCCCAAACCACTGGAAAGCAGTCAGGCCACCAGACTTCTCCCTGGTGTGATCAAGCTTGTGGAGAGGCAATCGGAAACAGGCGCCTTGCTTGAAGAGCTCTGGAAAGACGTCCAATGCAGGCTAATTTAATAGAATACAAATGCTGTCAGGCTATAGCCCGTAATGTTATCATGAAACGTAAATGCTCTAACAAGCGGGAATTCCTCTCCAAGATTACATATACCACTCCTGTTGGAGTGGCATGGAGAAAGATACGCTTAATGCGCTCTCGTTATATCATGCCTGCCTACCCTGTAGCGGATGGTGGAAATTTGCTGCATACCGTACCACACTTGCCAAAGCCAATTTGTTTTGCCACACTTTTCAGGAATCTGGGCAGAGAGGTCAAATACGGGCTCCAGCAAACCTGCATAATCTGATCATTAGCAGCTAGGCTGATGGTAGGGATTATAACTCCCCATTCACTACCGTCAAACGGTTTTGACGGTAGTGCCATTGGCTATCCAATGGCATCTTGCTATTTGTAAGGTGCCAGACACAAAATAAAACCGTCCTGATTTACCCCTGCGAACGGGGTAATCCAGGACACTTGCAATAAAAGTTAATTTTAAAACGTTTGAAGCATGCAGAGTGTACTCATCCATTACTAACAGTACTTTGAAGTCCTCCTCTTTCATTATAGATGATGTAGATGTAAAATAAATGATATTTTCTGTGATTTTTACTTGGTTTTCCTTTATTGATATTATATTACCATATTCGTTAATTACCGTATTATTAATATGATATTACTGTATCCATGGACATGCCATTGAGCATTGACAATGACCTTATCCACTGCAAGCTTCATATCAGCAGCCATGTAGCATTTCTTCTGTATCTGTAAGCTTACAGGATGGTTTGTAATTTCGCACAATTTTAATTGAGTCAAGTTATTTCACTATAACAAAAAAAATACCGTAAAATGGGGTTAATTTTTCAAAGCAAGTAAATGTAGTATTTTTCGACTTCCTTTATACTAGATAGGAAAAATAGTTACGTTTACGCCACTATTTTTAGTTTTGCGATATTCCAATTAGTTTCGCTACTACAACAGTTTTACGCCGTGTCATAGGCCTGTCCCGAGTAGCCCTGCCTGTCCCGAGTAGCCCCGGTTGACGGTATATAGCATGTGCTGACTGGTCGCCGTGAGAGTAAGCGATATACTTTGATAGTATATCCCCTACTCTCCACGCAATACAACACTTAAAGTGTTACACTCATTGCAACTGATTGCCGAACAAGCTTCACTGCAACCTGATCCACCGAACGTACCAGAAATCTTACTGTGGTGCCAGACGCAAAATAAAACCGTGCCAGATGCAAAATAAAACCGTCCCTATTTACCCCTGGGAACGGGGTAATCCGGGACACTTGCAATAAAAGTTAATTTTAAAAAGTTTGAAGCATGCAGAGTGTACTCATCTATTACTAACAGTACTTTGAAGTCCTCCTCTTTCATTGTAGATGATGTAGATGTAAAATAAATGACATTTTCTGTGATTTTTACTTGTTTTTCCTTTATTGATATTATATTACCATATTCATTAATTACCATATTATTAATGTGATATTACTGTATCCATGGACATGCCATTGAGCATTGACAACGACCTTGTCCACTGCAAGCTTCATATTAGCAGCCATGTATCATTTCTTCTGTATCTGTAAGCTTAAAGGATGGTTTGTAATTTTGCACAATTTTAATCAGGTCAAGTGATATCACTATAACAAAAAAGATTGTGAAAAACATACCTGAAACAGAAAATAATGTTTTAGTGACAACCATCATATGTTTTGAAGAAATAAATCATAGTTTAGGTCAATTACTTTTCATTCTATGATGCCCGGTGCACAATTCTATGTATAGCTTTCTATGTGCAATTTTGTGACGACTGATGATGCACCAATTTTTCAAGAAGTGAATTTTTTTCTGAGCAAGGTAAATGTAATAAAAATTCTTTGTTGTTAATCAATTTTTATGTTAACTGGAGCCTTTGCTAACTGAGGTTCTACTGTAAATGCATTTTTAAGAGTGTCCCTAATTACCCTGGGGGGTGTCCCTTTTTACCTTGTCATGCGGAAATGGCTGCCATTTTCTTTTGGAATGAAATAGGCAAATTCTGTCTATTAAGTTTTAGAGCCGACACCTGGGTGCAACTTTTATGTAAGTAAAATTTTTCAATACGGCAAATATTTTTTTTGCTCCAGACCTTAGCAGAGGTACTTTTCCAAAATCGCACTTTTCACACTTTTATTCAGCAATTTTTGAAAGATAGTAAATGTTTGATTTCTTTACTAGCTTTATACATAATAGATAGTAAAAATGTTGAAGTTTATGCCACTATTATTAGTTTTGCAATATTTTGATTAGTTTAGCTGCTACAACATTTCTACGAAATGTGGGACGTGCATCCCTATTTACCCCACCCGTCCCTTTTTACCCCGTTTGATGGTACTAAACCATGAATAACAATATCTCAATATAAATTGAAGACTGCCACTCAATATATTTAAATATATGAAAAAAATCGAAAAAATCATGATTTTTTTATAAAAAAATCAATTGATTTAATCACATGATTTAATCATTGCCAACCCTTCTGCTATATGACATTTTGTAGTGGTAGAGGTTCTGAAGGATGTGTTCCATCATTAGCCTTGTAAATATTGACACATAGTTTACACTGGCTGCTAGTCTGGTTTACTCCTCTGTCATCATGAGTCTCACTGGCTTTGAGCTGTTATAAACTTTTTCAAATATTGCCTTCAACCCTTGGCATCTTGCATGGCTGAGAAAGGAGAACCATTTCACAGTCTTCTAATTGTCAGACTACTAGACAATGTGTCACTAACTTGCGATGCGCACCTGAACTCATTTGGAACGCGTACTGAACTAGTACAATTCTTGCGTAAGGTGCAGTTAAAGGCTTAACAGCAACATCCACTCAATATTCAGCCATACATAGTCAAATCTGCACACTAATTTAACTGCAAAATATGTTTGGCAGCCAGATGTCCCCACATCTGCATATGACTGGCAAATGCCCATTAACAATCAGCAGCTAACTTGTTATTCCTTGCTCAGAACGCCTCGTTTTGTATCCAATATTCAAGGTATGTCTCGTCTTGTTACATTATTTCTTGTTTCATTTCTACCTGTCTCATATCGTTTCATAATTGCTTGGACACGAGTTTTGAAGTCCGGGACACAAGTCTCTTCCCTGTTCATACATTAATTCCGGGACTAATTTTATCCTGTCCTGTTATTTTTCTTCCAGAAATTTCTCATCTTGTCTATCATCTCAATTTCTCTCAAAACAACCTAAACTTATTACAATGAACCCAATGTGTGAGAGCTTAATCCATTTTATTAGTAATGGATGCAACACAAACTCCTACAGTAGTAAAAACAGCCTAATGAAGTATTTTTTTTATCAAAAATATAACCATAGGCTAGGGCACACTGAACTAAGTATTAATGGTAGGAATAAGTGGAGCTCAATCAATTAAATTAAATTAAATTAAAAGTGGTGAACAAGAAAGGAAGAAATTTACTAAAATGCAATGGCCCTATTATGAGTTCAGTAATGGAAGAAATATATCACTCACTTCCCATCAAGTGATGGTCCAACTAAGTTTTGATGGCTGGCTGGTCCAATAATACACAAAATGAATTAAAAGTTGGAATTTTCATGTTGTGGTGTATTGTATAATTAACATTTATTTTACATATACCTTCCATGACTGCCTTAAAAGAAGAAGAAAGTTTATGAAAATGGAAAATCACTATTTGTATTATGGATAATAAATTGTGAAGAAATAGAATTCTAGATTATTATTCTAATAATTAACTTTAAGAGATTTACATCTTCTAGAATTTAAAATCATGGGTAAATAGCATCTATTATTGGGTAGGTACTGTATGTGGCAAACTTATTTGAAAGCTTATATTTTATTTTCAGAGTATATTTGTGAGTGATGCTTGCTATTTAACAAGGAACAGAGAATTGGTGACCGGCATAGGCATCATAGCCTCAAGCACTAAACATAGGATGTATCGAGTCTTCCTGAGCCTTTAACAGATGCTATGTATCTTATGAGTCAACTGCTGTAGGGTTAAATGAGTGAGACATTTTATACATTTAATAACTACTGTACCTTATATTTATTTATATTTTTTCCAGAATTATCTCTTAGTTGGAAGTCTATATTTAAAGCAGGCTCTGATCATCAGCTTCTGAACTTGCACAGATTTGATATTTGTTTGGCAGAGAACAGAATCTCTCCACCTCCAAGACAGAAAATTGCAGACCCTGAGGAACTGCAGGTAATTAAATCACTTTGAAGCAATTTCTCTTTATTTATGTTTCCAGTGACTGTGAGTTAGATACGCTGGTACTGATCATGTGGTTTATATTTTTACAATTCAGCATCCCATGAGATTATAGTTATGTGGAAGTTGAATTTTCATTGACGGATATTTACATCTCACTGTTTTATGTTCTAATTGGTTGGAATTTGAAATGAAGGCGTCTGAAATGTTCATTTGCTTAAAAAAATATGCTAGCCTCATTGTTTAAAGAATAAAATTGACACCTTTGAATGGGGCAGAAAAATATCTGCAAAACAAGAATGTTTACCACAGTGAATTTTTCTGTGAAAATTAGTTTTACCATCACAAATATGTACTAATACAATGTCATGATTATATTTCTTTTTCTGCTTTCTAATATATTAGCATTCATCTGCTAGGTTATATTTCTCATTGAAATTTAAAGCATGACGTAGCATGTGACAACTTAAAAAAGTATCTATTTGCTTGAAAACAATTTATGCTATGTTTGGCTTCTTGTACTCCCTCTGAGGACACCAGGACTAGTTTATCATTCTGGGACTCAATGTGCCTAGTTTCTACTTCATTGTTTCTTAACATCTTGATGACACCTATCATGTGCTCATAAACAACTACTCCACAATTGTCCAGAAAAAATACAGTTGGCAAGAATTAGTTCATTAAATAAGTCGCAGTAGTGTGCAGCATCATCACGCTACAGAGAGATGTATGATTTCAATGTAATACTTATAGTTATAGTCTTTATTGTACATAAATGTAGAACTAAAGTGTCTCCTTTCATGCTATTGGATACCCAAAAACCAATGATGTTCAATTTTAATCAACATTCTTCAATGCTGAACAGAATTTGCACAGCTGTGATCTGAGCCCAAGCCAAATTTAGTCTATATTGTAGACAAAAATTTGGCTTTGGCTCAGATCACAGCTGTGTAAATTCTGTCCACCATTAAACAATGTTGATGAAAATTGAACATCATTGGTTTTTGAGTATCCAATAGCATGAAAGGAGACACTTTATATCTACATTTATGTACAATTGACCAGCAGTGTAAAGTTTACTCTTGGAATTATTTTTATTTTATTAAGGAGACTATATTAGTAATATTAACAAAACACCTTGCCAGATTGCCACAGCTTCCTGCCGTAACATAACGTATCTAACAGCATCACATGCCAACCTTGGTCAATTTTCATTCAATTCAAAAACAATTTTCCTAATTGATTCTTAGGCCAAATAAACCTGTTGATATTGATCATCACTAATTATTGTATAATGCCGTTTTAATCAGAATTTTTTAATTATTTTTGATTAATATCATCAGAAATGTATTTCATAGTGTAATCAGTCCTTTCCTTTATATTGCACGATGGTCCAGTTACATCTTTAAGGCTATTATCACCATTATATTTCTCTCTATTTTGATGGAACCTCAATTAAATTTGATTTATTCATTGCCTGATTGTGTTTTTCCAGGAATATCGACTAAAGAAAAGGCGTGCATTTGAAGACAACATCCGCAAGAACCGCGGCAATGTCTCCAACTGGCTCAAGTACTCCAAATGGGAAGAGGAACAAGGAGAAATACGTAGAGCTCGGTAAGCTGAGAAATTTAGCCTTATTTGCAGGCAAAAATAGGATTTATTTCCTGAATAATCGGCCATAAGGTTATTTTATTTACAAGGTTTTGTGCCTATGTAGGCGTCTCAAATGAGTACTGGCATAACCTCAGACAAATTACGTATTCACTTTACAATGATCTCAATTTACACGTGTTACATTCAATTTATCGAAATGTTACTTTAGTTACACTGTCAGGTTGTCTATTTCACCTACAGGTGCTACAACTTTTCAAGGGATGTGCTGTATCTTTGTGGAAAATATCCAAGTTAAACGAGGATAGATATAAATAAAAGATCTTTAGTTGTGCTAGGCCTAGCATCACAAGTTTTTTACTATCATGTTTTTATCTTGGTCGACTTTGTGGAATCTATAATAAATTCATGAGTTAAAAAATTCGCGCTCGTTGGCAGGTCAGTTTATGAGCGCGCGCTTGACGTTGAGCATCGCAACATCACGCTGTGGCTCAAGTATGCTGAGATGGAGATGCGCTGCAAGCAGGTAAACACAATCTTATACTTGTAGTTAAAACTTCTATAGAAGCTAGTGCAATATTCTCTAGAAGCTTGCAAAATATTCTCTAGAAGATTGCAAAATATTCTCTAGAAGATTGCAAAATATTCTCTAGAAGATTGCAAAATATTGACGACTCGCTTTAAATGTACTCTACTGCTGAATAGTGATGATTTTCATCCGCACATTGGTCCTAAATTTTACAAAGCGCTTCAGTTGCGGGTTTAATTGAAATGTGTTGTGTGTTTGTATTACCCATCCTGGTAGTGGCAACTTGGGAAGGGCATGGGTGATCGTTGGTCCCATTTTGATAGATGAGTTTTTCTAAGGTAGTTCCACGTCCATCACTGGCCCGCTGACCAGCTACAACCATTATACTGCATTACAAAACAGTGTGGCTCAACCTGGTACTCAGTCATCCTGACATAACACATCCTCACGTTGCTGATTGCCACGGCTAGCATTTTTGGTATTAAATTTGGTATATTTCATACCAAGTCCGAAGTCTCCCTAATATCATGAGTCGTGTTCATAACATCAGACAAATTATTTACTTTACAATGATCCTCAATTTACAATGTTACTTTCAATTTGTCGAAGTGCTGCTTCACTTACACTGTCAGGTTAAATCTAATTCACCTACTATAATTTTTCAAGGAAAGTTTTGCATCTATGTGGAAAATAGCCAGGTTAAAAGAGGATAGATATAAATTAAAGGTCTTCAGTTGTGCTAGGCTTAGCAACACAAGGATTTTTACTATCCATGTTTTTATCTTGGTCATCTTTTTGGAATCTTTAATTAATTTGTAAGTTTGAGAATTCCCTCTTGTTACCAGGTCAGTTTATGAACGCGCGCTTGACGTGGAGCATCACAACATCACGCTGTGGCTCAAGTATGCTGAGATGGAGATGCGCTGCAAGCAGGTGAACACAATATTCCACTTGTAGTTGAAAGTTCTCTAGGAGCTTCAAAATACTGATCACTCGCTTTCGAAGCGTCATTATAATATTGATAACGTAGGTACTCTACTGCTGCATAGTGATGATTTTCATCAGCACATTGTTCTTGAATATTACTAAGCGTGAGTCATCAATATAATATCACCAATGTACTCCACTGCTGGATAGTGATGATTTTCATCAGCACATTGTTCTTAAATTTTACTTAGCACTTTAGTTGCGTATTTAATGGAAGATGTGTTGTGTGTGTTTTCATTACCCATCCTGTTAGTGGCAACTTGAGATGGGAATGGGTGATCGTTGGTCCCATTTTGATACATCAGTTTTTTTAAGGTAGTTCCAAGACCATCACTGGCCGGCTGACCAGCCAGAACCAGTATATTGCATTACACAACACCCTGGGCCAATAATAATACACAATAATACACCCTGGGTATGTCATCCTGACAACACATCCTCATGTTGCCGATTGCCACGGCTTGCATTTTTGGTGCTGTTGAGATTAAATTTGGTGTATTTCATACCAAGTCAGAAGTCTCCCTTAAATAATGAGTCGTGTATTCCATTTGAGTCATTCTTATGTCTAGTTAACCAGTAATTATTGTGCAGGTTAACCACGCCCGCAATGTGTGGGATCGCGGAGTGACGCTCTTGCCCCAAGCCAGCCAGTTCTGGTACAAGTACACCTACATGGAAGAGATGCTGCGCAACCCTGCTGGTGCAAGAGAGGTGCCTTATACACATTACATATCTAGAATTTTAAGTCATGTATATCCAGTAAATAAGGGTCGCTAGTGATCTATCTTGAATTTTTATTTACTCTCTGTTGTTATAACTTGTTTTGACAAAATTTACTTACCGGGAAGCAGGAAGTTCTAAACCTATATCTAATATTATTGTAGTGAATTAAAATATTTGTTACCATGGAGATTTAGAGTCAAATAATTAGCTCGTTACACCTGCAAATATCCAGGCTCTTTCAGTTCTTATTGCGAGTAACTCGCTAAACTAAAGTGACAATCTAAACTTTCTTACTAAACTAAATGGATAAATCTATACTTTTTCATTTGTTGTACATATATGCTGAACAATGGGCTTTGTTGCTTTTAAAAGTAATTAGGTAATAATGAATACTTTATTGCAGTCCATGTATTTCTGCGCACAAATGCAGTGATTAAAAATATTTCTATTGTACAACTTTAGAGTATTTGATCATATTTTGATGCCGAAAATATGGTGAATTTTATTATTACTCTAAATTGGCAGATCTTTGAACGATGGATGGAGTGGGAACCTGAAGAACAAGCGTGGCGAACTTACATCAAGTTCGAGCTGCGGTACAAGGAGCTGGACCGTGCCAGGGCCATATATGAGCGCTTCATATACGTACATCCTGAGGCCAAGAATTGGATCAAATACGCGCGTTTCGAAGAGAACCACGGTTACATCAACAGCGCCAGATTCGTCTACGAGCGAGCAATCGAGTTCTATGGCGATGACCACATGGATGAAAGTCTGTTCATTGCTTTTGCCAAGTTCGAGGAGAACCAAAAAGAACATGAACGAGCCAAAACCATTTATAAGTATGCCCTCGATCATATGTCTAAAGATCAGTGCCTTAATCTCTACAATGAATACACTCGACATGAGAAAAAGTACGGCGACAGGTCATCTATAGATGATGTGATCACCAGCAAGAGAAAATTTCAGTATGAAGAAGCACTTGAGAAGAATAATCTGGACTATGACACTTGGTTTGACTACGTGCGTATGCTGGAAGCCGATGGCAACGTTGATCTCATTCGTGAGACATATGAGAAAGCAATTACATGCATTCCTCCAGTCAAGGTGATTCATCATGAATTAGGACTAAGTTGTTAATATCCTGGTACTTTAACTGACAGAGACATATTTCCAATTGATGATCCCTGAGATGTTTCTGTTTGACCTCTTAGCTGCCAAACTTATTACTTGTGGAACTCATAATTATGGACAAGCATAATTCCCTGAGTATTTGGATGGTTTTATTGGTTTGAGTGAATATTTAGAGGCTTTTCACTATAAATTTATATTTTCCAGCTAGGCACATCGTCTTTAAGCGAATCTAATTTTCTATATGAAGCAAGTGCAGATTCTATTTGCATTTCATAGTGACACATAACTTTTTGATGAATGTTAAAGAAAAAATTTGAGATTATTTCCCTTTGCTAGGCCAAAATATTTGCATTAACGTTCAGTAAAAATGTGCAGGAGAAACAGCATTGGCGGAGGTACATCTACTTGTGGATATTCTACGCTGTGTTTGAGGAGTGCGTCACCAAGGACATGGACAGAGCAAGGAACGTCTACAACAAGTGTCTGCAGCTCATCCCTCACAAACTTTTCACCTTTGCCGAAATTTGGTTGCTTTATGCAAAATTTGAAATCCGGCGTAAAAACCTCACGGCTGCGAGAAAAACCCTGGTATGTTGTGGAATTGATGATAATTTGGAACTAAGGCTGCTTCAAAGACTTTGAGGTATCGTGTTACGAACGGCATAGAACTTCCTTATAACATCGTTTGTTTCAACGTCCCAGATTATGTCATTCTAGCTACCAGCTTTTTTGAATTTTGCTTCTGGGCTTCATATGGATATAAGTACCATTATTCAATGTAGCAACCGTTATAAATAAGAGTTTTAATACAATGGAAATCTATTCATATAGAACGAACGAGATTGGCAGGCAGGATTTATAAGACCTCAGAAGTTTTCTTTGTGTTTATTATAGTCAATACTTGCAGGAATACGGCACTGAGAAATGAAAGTTATTCCTTATTTACACATGATTTTCAGAATTTTCTTAATTTTTCCGACTTCAAAATGGTTGATGATTCATTTTCTCACTTAGATTATGTCGGCATAACGGCAAATCTTCCAGAATTTTGGTTCCGATGGCTGTGCTGCTCTTTACATTAAATTTGCATTTTCTCTTTTCCTAGGGTCGTGCCATTGGTATGTGCCCTAAACACAAGCTCTTCCGTGGTTACATCGACCTCGAAATTAAACTCAGAGAGTTTGACAGATGCCGGAAACTGTACGAGAAATGGGTGAGTTGATACAGCTGGTAGCTGCTGAAGCAATAGACGGTAGCTGCGCCGAGAAGAGAAGAGCTGGCTATAAGGCCGGGCATTGGCAATTTCAATTTATTTTTTGGCGTTGCGTTGTGTGTTGGGTATGATAAACTTAGACGCGGTGCATTAGCATGACTATCGGCGGTATAGGTACCAAAAACTTACTGAGAAATTTTATGAATGCGAGGTCTTAATAAGCTATTGAAAATATAAACACATTTTAGAGTTGGGTTTCAATTAACGAAATGGGTTGTACTATAAGTTTTTGTGTGCACATTACTTCTAAAAGTTACATCTATATTTTAAATTATTCTTATCACACACTCTCACTAATTTTAAAACATCACTACAGGTCTTCTTCGATCCTGAGAACAGCAAGTGTTGGATTCAGTTCGCAACTCTTGAGGCGATGTTGAGCGACACTCAGAGAGCTCGAGCGATCTATGAACTCGCCGTCAAGCAGCCACGACTTGACATGCCGGAGTACATGTGGAAAGCTTACATTGACTTCGAGGTGAGACTTTACTATCTGATATTTTGGTTCTCATGTGTTTTCTTAACTTGTTTCTATCAAAGCGGTTCCAAAGTTCCATTACATTTTTCGTATAAACCTGAAAGAAATATTGCTTTTAAGCTAGATAAGAAAGGATAAACAAATTTAAAATATATTCGAATGTTTTACTATTTTAACATTTTTTGTAATAAAATTGGAAATAACGGTTGACGGATACATGATATGAGTTCCTAATGGCCAGAGTTAACAATAATATATTGAAAGGAATCTGTAAAGAAGGGAAGTTATCTGGCAGTAATCAGTGCTACATTTTCTCGGTGCTGGTCTTCGTTTTAAAGATTTTGCTATTTACAGAATTTGAATTAGAGGTGCTTATACACGCGGAGACTAGTCGCGTCGATTAGTCGCGTCGACTATAGTTTTGCAGGCTGAGAGCCTATACACTAGGAGAGTGTTTTCGTTACAGTCCGCTACCGCCAGCGCCAGTGCGACGGTTGAAGTTGTCGAGTAAGGTGTGTGCATTGTGGAAGCAAGCGAGAGCTACACAGTTGTACGCACTACAGCGGCTACGAGACAAGCAAGAGAGAGAGCGACGCAATTGTGCACACTACAAAGGCCCGAGGCGGCACTGGGCACACTCGACTGCCTTGAAAAAACTTGAGGTGCTTTGCGTGCAATGCACCAGCTAGCTGCCTCTGAAGACGTTAATCATCACAAATATTAGTTGAATCGACTCAACTAATCGACGCTGCTAGTCGCCTCGTGTATAAACCTTATGATATTACCGTATGATATTAGGAGTGTAATTTTGGTATCCCGTGCTACAACATATCATAAAATTGTCTTCAAATACTAAAGCAATGAAGGGTATGATGATACGATAGCCTAATGATTGGTGATATCGAGTCATAAGGAGATGACTCAGCATACAAATATTATATAGAAAGGGAAATTTCGAACGTAGAGTTTAATTTTTAATCAGCAAAGGGATGATATATTTGCTATTATTGTCCTGACATATGTTGCTGACAACATATGTCCGGACGACATATGTGATAAAAGATGACATATGTTGCTATTGCTATCGTTGTTGTTGTTGTTTGAAGTTGTAATGTCTGTAGAAAGAAGTGAAGCGTGAGTATCAGAGTATGTTTATATTTTGCGATGTGCACTGATTTTTCTCCCTCTTTCTTCTAGGTGCAAGAAGAGGAGTGGCCTCGAGTACGTGCCTTGTACGAGCGCCTCCTCCAGCGCACTCAACACGTCAATGTTTGGCTGAGCTACGCACGTACCGAGCAAAACATCCCCGACTCCGGTGACAGGGCGCGAAAAATATACCAAAAAGCCTACAACAGCTTACGGTCGTGTGAAGAGAGAGAAGAGCGGATCATGCTGCTGGAGGCTTGGAAATAATATGAAGTTGTCAGTTGTGTGATGCAAACAAACTTAGAAAATTTATGTTTTGTGAAATTGTGATAAATCTTCATCTGTAACTTTTGGGCTGCTGAGCAATAATGCGTGCAAATTGTGTCATGCCCTTTACTTTACTTTAGCTTGATAGCATCTACTATGATCTAGCTTAGTCTCAGTCCCGTTGGGCGTTGGCCTTTAGGCTTTCGGAAATTTGTATTTTGTTTACTTTGTTAACAGAATCATAACATTAACACGAGTCGCAAGCGACGTCTATCATTCTATGACTCGCCAGTCGCCAGCAAATTTTTAACACATTTGGAAACTTGATTTTGCAGTGTGCACCAAGGTAAACTGTGAATTGTGCACTAAGGTGAATTCTATACCACAGATCTTATGTTGAAGTGCATGATGAAGCTAAAAAATTATAAATTTATTAAAATGTAGCTGTGAGATTTTGATAATGAGTAGGAATTTTCCAATCTTGAATTTTGCAGGTTTGCAGCTTCTACAGAGCAACTACCTTAGGACATGCATGCAGCATGCTTGATACAATTGCTCCATGGCAAGTGTTTACTGTATAGGCTATACACCTTATAAGATCCACACTCAGGATGATGTATGTTTTCGGTGAATTTTCCCGCGCATTTTCACTTTTTTTAAGCTATTGCTGTGCACAGTTGGCGCAATGTAATGAAAAGTGATTATCTTCGCGCATGTGTTTGCGCAATCCCGGCCATTTTTATTTTAGAAGAAATTTTCTCCAAAGTCATATGGCAACACTGAACACCGCCTGTTTACATTTCGTATGTATAAAAGGCTTAAAAGCTGCTGTTTACGATTACCATACGTTCCGTATCGAGAAGGCGGACAACCTGAAGAGTCAGAAGTAACCCGGACATGTCTTACATTTTATTATTGTCAGTTCGACTTGCGTAGTCAATATACTCGCGTATATTGTCTACTAAAATAGTAGAACTATTTTAGCTTTCTAAAGTACGGCGCACGGCGCATTTTTTACCAACGTAGTACGGCGCACCGCGCAGGTCGTTAAAATGACAAAATAAATTCCCGCGCACCTGGCACATCTTCCTGACCATGGTAACAATTTTGAATTTGAGAATCTTTCGATACTGAGGCCTTCCACCTCTTTAGTGATGTTCATCTTGACTTTCGGTGCGAGATAGCTAAATAGCTGAATTGCTAGTAAACATCTGGCGACTTAACTAACTCAACCCCTCAGGTTTTACGTTAGTTAATTTCTTGATATCTCTAATGTCAAGTTGGTTAAGCCGTATCTGTTTAATTAAGGCACGTTATTGATTCTCGATCGTGGCAAAAACAACGAAATGACGAGGAGGATAAAATGACGCATTAATAATCTATGAATTTCACGTTTTCTTTCATTTTTTCGAAAAATTCACACGAATAAAAAAGTCTTAGAATTCCTTTTTACATACGTGTACCAAATTTCGAATCGATCCGTCTGTAAATAACCGAGATAAATTTGACCTTAGACGCTCCCCTAAAACGATTGTTGTAAAATAAATTTAAGAACTAATGGAAATTTTAGTTGATTTTTTTAAGAAGGAATTAAGTTTACTCATTGAACGCATGACCCAAATTTCAGAAGAAATTATTGAAAGTGCTTGTCAGTCATATCCAAAATTATTCTAGCTGGTCGATTGTGACGTGTAAATTGCAAAATAATTTTGACACAATTTTCATATCATTTTGATCGGTGGTGGAAAAATTCATTCCTGTTCTACCATTGCAATTGTTCAAGTACCAGCGCTATTTGGTCAGACGTATGACGTGAACGCAATCGTCGGCAATCACGTGTTATTATTTAAGCTCCGCCAACTGAAGTTCTGAACAACTGGAAAGGCAACAGTTACACTATTACAGCTTGTACTAAGCCTTGCGCAATATACACAGGTAATATTAAACTTATTCTGTAGTGCACTTGTGTCAGACTGTCAGTTGTGTGATGCAAACAAACTTAGAAAATTTATGTTTTGTGAAATTGTGATAAATCTTCATCTGTAACTTTTGGGCTGCTGAGCAATAATTATATCATAAAATTGTCTTCAAATACTAAAGCAATGAAGGGTATGATGATACGATAGCCTAATGATTGGTGATATCGAGTCATAAGGAGATGACTCCGCATACAAATATATAGAAAGGGCAATTTCGACCATAGGGTTTAAGTTTTAATTAGTAATCAGCCAAGGGATGACATATGTTGCTATTGTTGTCCTGAAATACGTTGCTATTGTTGTCTGAAGTTGTTGCTATGTCTGTAGAAAGAAGTGAAGCGTGAGTATTTTTATATTTGGCGATGTGCACTGATTTTTCTCCCCCTCTTCTAGGTGCAAGAAGAAGAGTGGCCTCGAGTACGTGCCTTGTACGAGCGCCTCCTCCAGCGCACGCAACGCGTCAATGTTTGGCTGAGTTACGCACGTACCGAGCAAAATATCCCCGACTCCGGTGACAGGGCGCGAAAAATATACCAAAAGGCCTACAACATCTTACGGTCGTGTGAAGAGAAAGAGCAGCGGATCATGCTGCTGGAGGCTTGGAAAGAATATGAAGAAAGCTTTGGTACAGAAGAAAAGGTTCAAAATTAAGAAATTGTCAGCGTGGATGAATAAAAAAAGTCAAAATGGTCCTATTCTATTAAATTCTTGACGCTCTTCTTTCCTATTTAGTTTAATTTTGGACAACGCACTTCTCGCGATGATCAATCAGAAAACCCTCAACCCCCTCGGGGGAGGGGGGACTTATGACGGGTGTCTGCTCGTCAGAAGTCCTATGGGATTTCGCGCTCCTAGGGGGATTGTTCCTGAGCGCCCCACTGCTGAGCTCGCGGTGTCTGACTGCGGGTTTCAGTTGTGGGGTTAAGTTAATATGCAAGTAGGATTCCTTACATTTCCCTTCTCAGTCTCTTCTCTGAGCGATCTCTTGTTCGAGTGTCTTCGTTTCTGTTGCTTTTCACCTGTCCCTCCTTGTCACTTCGTCTCCTAATATTACAATTAAATCTAATTCTAAATTTCTAAATATTTTTATTTATTAATACAAAATCTTAAATATTAAGCTGGACTGCTACAGTTGTACTTATATACACTTGTCATGCAGCAATTGTATCAAGCATGCATGTCCTAAGGTAGTTGCTCTGTCATTTTCATGACTGGCTTTGTCAATATGTTTTTAAAAATATTTTACCAAGAATTTTAATGCAAAGAAAATGCCAAGTATATTTGCCAAATCTTAATTGAAAACATATCTGATAGCAGCTTTGTCACCTTCAGAAATTTTATTGAATAGAAGCATAATCATCACTGAAAATCTAAAATATACATGAAAGACAAAAACGTGAAACCTATGTAATGAGAAAACAACAATGGAACCTAAAAACCTGCCCATTGTTATTGAGGCAACATTTCTGTTTAAAATGTGTGGTTATTCCAAAATTTTTGAATCTGAACGAGCAGAGGTAGAACTGAGTATCTTGGAATCACTCTGTCACAATCACATTGCACTGTTCTGCATGAAGGTGTACAGCAGAGGGAGAAGGCTTGGTGAATGGAATGAAAGCTCCTGCCATAGTGTTTAGAAACTCAGATGTAGAAGTTTTGTGACATCAATCTGATGTATGCTGATGTGCACAACTGTATTCATAAGCCAGGGAAGAGCCCATCCAGGCAGGAATAACGTCTTTATAAGTGAAGAAGCAACCATTTTGGAATTATTCCCCAGCAAGACATATAAATTATTTATATATTTCAGAAAAATGATTTCAGACATAAGACATTGTTTCAGACAGTTATCAAAGTAGAGTAGGTAAAGTACAATAAATAGCTTTCCTACTATCAACCTTAATAAAAGATTCAGAATACTCAATACTCAGAGAACTTTTGTTCACTAAAAACAATGCAAAATGGAAATCCATTCAGCTAAAATTTATTATGATGAATTCAAATTCAGAATGCATATCATGGA
>NW_025937067.1:52199-110093 GCF_000764305.2 Hyalella azteca
GTGCACAACCTCCCCATGGGGAGGCAGTGCACAACCTCCATGGGGAGGCAGTGCACAATCTCCATGGGGCGGCTATGCACAATCTCTGTCTCTTATACACATCTAGATGTGTATAAGAGACAGCACTGGGTGACATCATGACATGCACTGTCTCTCTTTGGATCTCAACATTTTCCCGCCAGACGGCCCAGACCTAGTGTTTTGGCAATAGTATGGCGCGCAATAGTATGATGTCACTATTTTAACCATCAACAAATGCATGGAAGTAAGACAAAGCTTAATATAAAGGAAAAAAGTTGAGAAGTGTCAGAATTACCCATGGTATCGGAATATACTGCGTTTATCCTACAATAGTTTATCGTGAATGATATATAAATGTCTGTGTGCTTGGACAATTTCACCCATTCTTATGGCATTTCCATAATTTCTCAAGCATGGTGCAATTCCATAGTTAATATTAAAGGACATTTTAATATTAACTGGGATTAAGATTGATCAATGATTTTGATCCCAAAAATGATTTTGGGATTGATCAATGGACCTTTCCACTCCACAGCACACTAGTGAGTAGTGGCACCCCTCGCAAGATACAACTCTGTACTTATTTATTAAAGAAAAGACCACATTGGCCAACAACAACAGTTCAACTGACAAGAAATTTGAATTTTTTCAAAATAATAGTATGTATTGGTGTCAGGTTTTAAGGCCCTGGTTGAAAGCCATGCGAAATCTGAGAGCAAGGTTTTCATGACCATTGTGTAAAATCCTTGATCTGCCCAAAGCTCGGCCAGTCGCTACCCTCGAGCTTGTACTCTTTGTAATATGATATCCTAGCCAGCCCCTTTCTTGCGGCAACTGGTTGCTTTTAGGTGGACAAGGAATGGCCAAAGCGTATATTGTCGACTAAAATAGTAAAACTATTTTAGCTTTCTAAAGTACGGCGCGTTTTTTTTACCAACGTAGTACGGCGCACCGCGCAGGTCGTTAAAATGACAAAATAAATTCCTGCGCACCTGACACATCTTCCTGACCATGGTATAAGATCACACTATCATAGTGTGACTATGGATAAACTGGGCAGAAGCTAGGGTAAACGCGGTATATTCCAACACATTAAGGCCATAGCAAAAAATGAATGGATATAAAAAAATCACCGTATGCGCAACTTGAGTTCTGTTGCTTTACGTCACTCTCAAAACACCACACTACACACAGCAACAATGAAACTGTTGAAACGTCACAAAATGTTATACCATATTTATTTAAAAGCCTTTAGAATGCAAACCTACCAAATCCATATATTCCAATGCTGTGTGTGACAATATTTGGCATTTTGTGAGACTAATTCCGGCCGCACTTCAAACTCTACTAATTTGTAATTCCGACCCTCTTGTGATTGAATTCCGATCGCTGTGTGAGCTGTATTGGAATACGACACAGCTCAGAATTAGAACACTGTTGAATATTGAACACTACTTAATTAGGCTTTTAACCCATTAATGCCGAGAATTATGTAACGAGAATTTTTCAGAATTTTTCATGCCAAATGACTCTTTATGATGTCAATAAACAACTGAAACGCTCAAAACGGAAATTTATTTGGAAATATGAAAAATACCGCTTGGGAACATATGTGCCCATTCGGCTATAAAATCATGATTTTAGAAGAAATTGAAATAAACCTATAAATATAGTCCTTTGTTAGCTCTATGCATACAGACTCCTTTTTATTTCTCAAAAGCTAAGTAGTAGAGTATCTATGGCCTGTCTCTTATACACATCTAGATGTGTATAAGAGACAGGNGAAAAAAGTTGAGAAGTGTCAGAATTACCCATGGTATCGGAATATACTGCGTTTATCCTACAATAGTTTATCGTGAATGATATATAAATGTCTGTGTGCTTGGACAATTTCACCCATTCTTATGGCATTTCCATAATTTCTCAAGCATGGTGCAATTCCATAGTTAATATTAAAGGACATTTTAATATTAACTGGGATTAAGATTGATCAATGATTTTGATCCCAAAAATGATTTTGGGATTGATCAATGGACCTTTCCACTCCACAGCACACTAGTGAGTAGTGGCACCCCTCGCAAGATACAACTCTGTACTTATTTATTAAAGAAAAGACCACATTGGCCAACAACAACAGTTCAACTGACAAGAAATTTGAATTTTTTCAAAATAATAGTATGTATTGGTGTCAGGTTTTAAGGCCCTGGTTGAAAGCCATGCGAAATCTGAGAGCAAGGTTTTCATGACCATTGTGTAAAATCCTTGATCTGCCCAAAGCTCGGCCAGTTGCTACCCTCGAGCTTGTACTCTTTGTAATATGATATCCTAGCCAGCCCCTTTCTTGCGGCAACTGGTTGCTTTTAGGTGGACAAGGAATGGCCAATGGTTGGCTATAACTAATTGGACTAGGCTGACCACTGGTCATGTATTATTCTTCGCCTCATTGAGTTCTCAGCACCATACCGCCTGTCATGAACTGACAGTCTAGTAATTTACGACGTCTGTTTCCCCTCAAACTTTTCCACAACGCCTCCATTTGAGCAGCTAGTATGCGGGATTTTCCCTCTGCGTGTCAGCAGGCTTGATCATAACTATTTTTTGAGAAAGAATATTTACAACAAGGAGGCTAATCAAGGAATGCCAAGTATGCCATTCAATGGAAAATAAAAATTACAACCCTTTTACATCTCAAAAAAAGTAAAAAAGTTGTAGACTTGATGAACAAAACATCAAAACCAAAACTTAGTTGCGAAAACCTTGCTCTCAGACTTCGCTCGGCTTTCAATCAGGGCCTTAAGTCATTAAATGACTAAAAATATTAAAAGTTCATCTTTCTGCATAGATTTCAATGCTGTTAACATTGAGAAACTTCAAAGTATCTCTGTTATCGATATACTTGTATATAGCCAAATTATAATTTATTATCTTACATCTTTCAAAACCCCTTTCAGAACCATTTGGTCTACTTGGTCTGATCAAATGTAGATTTAACAAAAGTTTTTGACATTGATGTATAATGTAAAGAACTAGATATGTGTTTATGCTACTAATTTATCATAGAAGTTGTATCCCCATATTTCCATGCTTTGTTGAAAGTGAAATTCATCACCTGGAATGAGAATTTTCAAGTAACACATGAAAACTTGCGTCGTGTGAACCTCCCATAGTATGTAATGAAGTCTATCTGTGAAAAGCTTTCTATGACTTATGTCCATAAGAGAACAATAATATAGATTGAAATTATTACTCCACAAATTTATTTGCTGATTTTCAGTAATAACACATATTAATTATTCAATTTTATAAATTTTAATATGAATTGAAACCTATTTAAAGTCTAAAATGGCCCACAAAACTTTTCTAAAAGTACTTGCTCTATGATGCATCACATGTTACATCACAGGCAGTACATATAGTCAGATGGGGTAAGACAGGACCGAAATCACTAACAAGCCTGTAGCATCTATACCATGAATAACTAAAAAATCCTAAACTTGTCACAAGGTGTAGTTATGCAATAGGCTTCTAAGCTACAACTCAGACCTTTTGCATCTAACATAGTTTTCTGTACAGATTAAAAAAGGTGAGCCGGTCCCATCTTACCCCATTGGGGTAAGATGGGACCAGGCTGGGGTAAGAAAGGACCAACTGGTAATTCTTATGTTACAAGGTTTTTAATAAAAGTACAAATCTGATATTCAATATTATAGAACCTGCATTGAGATTCATGTACTTTGTATTGTGTACATGTAAGTTGTATTGTATTGCTCAGTCGACTAGAAAATGGTGACACACACCACTGGCTCCAGTACTTCAACATTGACACTTATAAAGTTATACTTTATTCTAAATATGAAATCTCAAAAATAAATATAAATTTTAGATTATTTATTTGAATGTAACTTTACATCTAATATAAGATTTTTAAATGACTTTTTTTTTATCTAAAATTAAATTATTTAAATTCCTAAATTGGGTTGGTCAGAAATCCTGTCTCTTGTCACTATCCACAAGAGACCCAGACCAGGTGCCCATGGCCAAGACAGATATGTACCACCAATCCTAGAATTGCACCATGCTCTTAAGTGTTAATTAAAAAAATCTCAATTTTGTCAGCTATTTAAAAAAAAATAGCAAATGAAATGGTTGTGTTCACCCGCAATTCACAAAAAAATTGTCAGTGTGGCACAAACCACAAGAGTGGTTGCTATAGAACTTGTCATGGAACAGGCATGGAATATAGTATATGGAAATAGAGCTTTCCTGCCATCTTTGGATCCCCAAGTTTCCTGCTAGATGAATTATCTGCTATCTAATTGTTACCACTTACCACAATTGAGTTAATAATAGTTATCTCTATTGTGTGGTTAACAATTGTTAACAGTGCATGATGGAGCTGAAAGAGAATGCATATCATGGAAGGTGGAACAAATTCCATAGCTGCAGTATCAAGGTTTGAAGACCCATCAGTTTAATATGATATGAACTAAAGCTAAGGACGCTTGTGCCCAAACTAGTAAATGTTTGCAATACACGGAGGTATGAAAGATGCCATTAGAAATAATGTCACTTGTTTGCTTTAATCGCAAATTCACTAAAAACTTAAAAGCAAAGAAAACTCCACAACAATTCATAGTATCTTTAAAGAAAACGTTTCGGAGTCCAGCTCCATCGTCAGTTCGAAAATTCTAGAACACAGATAAATCAGTAATTAGTACAGTCATGATTGCATCAAAAAACCTAAGCTGTAAAACCTATCTATTTACAATTTCAAGCGGGTAAGAGCTAATAGCCAAATTAAAACTAGGCCTCTGTTTAAAAATATACAATGATTCTAAAATGCGCAAATCAGAAACACCGGAACTGGAAGCTAAAACTTTGAAGTCACTGTCAGACACTGGAACATTGCACTGCTCGGCGTGAGCCCGCACAGCTGAATGAGGGGGGCGCGACGGTAAGTTACCAGTTCTAAAACTCCTGCCCTTATGTTCTGCAACCCTAGAATAAAGATTGCGAGACATCATCCCGACGTACGCAGATGCACATCGTGCACAACTATATTTATAAACTAGGGACGCTCGCATATGCATAGGGAGAGTATCTTTGTACCTAAAAAAAGAACTGATTTTAAAATGGTTGACCAGTATAACACGTAGGTTAACATTTGCGAAATACTTAGAAGTTTAATTTGACCCTAGTTTGAATTTATCTTTTAGCTCTTACCCGCTTGAAATTGTAAATAGATAGGTTTTACAGCTTAGGTTTTTTGATGCAATCATGACTGTACTAATTACTGATTTATCTGTGTTCTAGAATTTTTGAACTGACGATGGAGCTGGACTCCGAAACGTTTTCTTTATGCCATTAGAATAAGTAACTTTACAATTGAGAAATGACACGCTAATGGTTGTTTTCATCTCAATAGGATATTTATTGATGAATATTTCAGGTTGGAATAATCAATGAACATGCTATCATTAGAGGGATGCTCGCAGATTAGAAAAGTCTCATTGATATACCCATTGTAAGAAACTGGCCTAATGTGCAGAAGACAATAGGTAAACCATGCAACCTTATGTAAGCCTATGAAAATATCAGAAAATGTAGGGAGAAATGGAAGGTCCATTCCTAAGTCAATTTCTTTGTAAAATTTACCAGTAAATATGAAATAAGAGTTTATAACCAACAACAACTGTCAGACCAATGACCAGGTCATTCACATCTCCAAGCAAAGAGTTTAGGCAAATTTCAAAAGTCTATGTAAGGGAAACTTCAGTGAGTATATTTTTTGTATCAAACAAAGCCATTGTCAGGAGGTGCATTCAAGGTGGATTTTACCAAGTTTGGTAAATTCTTTCAAGTGATGATAAACGCATTCATAATATAAGAGAAAACAGTTCTTTGCTAAATTTGTAGTTCTCGTTTTGAATCGTTGCACAATTAACCAGTTAACAGTTGACAATACATACATGTTAGTTGATTGGTTGACAAATTTTATGAACTATTTATACAAAAACATATAGTTGAAAAATCTCATTATAGAGATTCGATTTTTGTTTAATCTTCCTTGTGAAATAAAGGAGTTTATTTATTGTAGTCAGTTTTGTTTCCGCCTAATTTCCTAGATTTAATCTATTGAAATACTATAGTAGAATTAGTTTATTTTTCCATTATGTTTTTTACTCAATTGAATTTTTTTCTCCTTTGCAGCTGGTGTAAATTTGAAGAGTGAAAATGGATTCTGAAGACCACTCCATATCCAACAGTGGAGGTAATGTAAAAAACTCTCAGTTTAATGCTGAAGTAGAACACAGTTCAGAAAAACAAAAATCTGAAACTGGTTCAGTGGTTGACTCCACTAAAATTTTACATGATTCTGTAATGGATATTGCTGATGAATTCAACTCCTGTGAAGTTTCATCCAAGGCTAGCACTGGCAACAGTTCAACTGAAAATCCTGAACAAGATTCAATGCCTAAAGTTAGTAAGGCCGTGCGGCAATGCATCCATGCTCTGCAAGAGGCGCCTGACACCACCCACAAGTTTGCTGCTCTCATGATGGTCACAAAGCTGATCAGAGCTGAGGTTTTGGATGACAGAATTAAACTGAAGCTTTTTGATGCTATTGGAACAGAATTTCTCACCAACCTCATTAGAGAAAATATAGGACCTGATGGTCACCCTGATCCTATATTCAAATCAATTGCCTTATCTATTTTGTCATTTTTTGTTACAACAGGGCACAGAAAAAGTTTTTTTGTGTCACTGATTCCTGATCTTTTGGATATCATATCAGAGTCAGAATTGCATGCTGATGACCTTTCACTCATACAGGATGCTTTTAAATGCATTGATGGGATAGTTGCCCACAAGTCCGGCAGGAAAGCATTCATTAGTCATGATGGCCTTGATAGCTTGATAGACGTTTACCGACTTGAAAATTTCTGTCAGGGGCATGCCATGCGAACTCTTATGCTTATCATGGCAGAGGAAGGAACTAATACATGGTTGCAACACCACGCAAGCTTTACTAAAATCATGACGCACGTTGCGCACGAGTTTGCGATGAATAACTGCGAACGTAAGTTCGAGCTGTGCTCGCTACTGGTCGAGCTGCTTCACAGTATGAATGACACCCATGAAGAAGATAGTGGCTACGAGTGGCAGAAGCAAGTGCATCAAGGATTGTGTGACATAATTCTTAGTAAGCTTGGGAAGGAACAACGCTTCCAAGGCTTGCATTTGGCAGCTGCTGCGCTGGATGAACTTGGTCCGACGTGGGTCATTTCTGGAGGAGAAAAAGGCCAACATTTGATGCTTGTTATGGTGCATCTGGCTTGTGTGGAAGTGCGCATGAGCCTTGAAGACGAATCGTTTGAGAAGACCGTGGCTTTCGCTCCTCAGACCACATCTTGTTATCTCATTCTAGAAAATGCCATTAAATTTTTAG
Source organism: Hyalella azteca (assembly GCF_000764305.2). Lineage (NCBI taxonomy): Eukaryota > Metazoa > Arthropoda > Malacostraca > Amphipoda > Hyalellidae > Hyalella > Hyalella azteca. The sequence goes on from NW_025937067.1 coordinate 59,671, forward strand.
TGAATGGGGCCATGGAATTGGAAGGGAAGCAAAAACAACAACTCTACGCTGCTTTGAAAGGGGCTTTTAATGCCGTGCTGTCCTTCCTAAAAAGCGTCACAGAAGAAAAAGTTCATACGAGTTCTGCGTCTACTCAAATGTTCATAAGCGCAACAATTCGTGTCCTTGGCGCATGGTTAGCCGAAGAAACAACTGCCAACAAAAGCGAAGTGTATGAAATATTGCCGCTGGTCATTAGTTTATCAAAGTATAACTTTTATTTCAATAAGGAAGCTGGAAACAACGTACGTAGGAAGACCAAGTCGAGCGAACGCGACGAAGTGGCCGATTTGCCTGATTTATTGAGATTTTTATTGCCAGGACTCTGTCATTTGACAGCTGAGGATGAACCAAGGAGCATTTTACTAAATTTTGGCATCGAAAAGTTACTTTTGGACTACCTAACTTTTCATTATGAAACTATTCGTCCCTTGTTAAAATCTGCTAAAAAAGAAAGTATTTCTTCCAGCGCGACTGATAAATCCGTGATCTGTGATACTGTAATCACTCTTTGCTCAATCTTCATGAATATCGTTGTTACGTGCCCAAGAGAAGTTCAATCGAATGATCTGTATTTCAAGCTCCTCAAGATCATTTTCAGCATTTCGAACGAAATTCCTTTAGAGCGAGGTTTTCTAAGATTTTGTGGAAATGTCTGTGTTTTGGGATTAATGATTTTGCGACACCATTACGCGCATGTCCGAAGCGCGAATTTCGCAATTTACAAATTCATTCAAAATACCGTGAGGTTTCTGTGGGATGCCCACAACATAGAAGAGAGCTTAGATTACGCAACACTTGTCGTCTCGCAGAAATACCGTATGTTATGGGACGAACTAATGGAGCTTTGGCATCTAGGTATGCACAATCTCATGATGCTGTTGGCGCCGATACCTTGGCTGTGCGATTTCTTGCTCGAATGTGACTGGCCGCAAACAATCATACAAACTCTAGCGCAAGTTAGAATTGAAGGCGTTGACCCTGGCTTTAAGACTGTGATTGAAGATATGTTGTGTATGATGGTGCGCTCTTCTGAACCTGCCAAACGCACCTTGAAGCAAGTCGATGCGGTTAGGGTCGCTAAATCACACGCTATGGAAAATCTCGCTGTGCTTCTACAAACTTAGTTAATTTTTAGTAGCACTATGTAACAAAATTACGATACTTGTAATCTAATGCTTGCGAAGTTTCACTGCTGTGAACATTTTTTTTCCTTGCTTTAAGGCGCCCTTGTCCTTAGAGTGGTACCTCGTTTCTTGACTACAATCCGTTCCGGAACTGTGGATGTTACCTAGTATAGAGTATTCAACGATTTTGTACCGAGAAAAAATGTTTAACTAAAATAACTTTTTCATCTAACTCCCGAGCTGTACATTGATAGCGTTCTCACAAATATATGCTTTGCTCATATTCTGGCTTGCTGATCCTTATATCACGTTTTTATTCCTATTAGCGATTATTTTTGTCGTTCTATCTGCAAATTTTTATAGTTTGTCAGTTTCTCGAGATGATACGCTCGAGTATTGTGTGTAGATCACACAAGTGTGTTAAAATTAAGAATTACTTGAAGTATCCTTTGAAGCCCTTACCAAGCGTCAGTTCGACGTATTCGTTAAAAAAACACTGGAAAGAGTCTACGCCAAAAGTGGTCAAGATCGAAGTAGCGATTTGCGTTTCGAAGCTCGCTAAAACTCTGGTCGAGATCAACAAGGTGGCCGAGACGCCGAGTGGTCGCGCATCGGCGACAGGCCAGCATGGCTCAATCAAAGCTGGCAGGTTCAAATTGATAGGTTCAAAGTCACTATTAATTTCAATAAAGGCGAGTGTTTTGTGCATTGACGAAGTGGTCAATACTGTCGATTTTTATTTTACGCTTAATTTGGTAGATCTTATGTTGCCCACGCACATTTACTTCAACCGTTTTCTTCTTTATTACTAATGTTAAGGTTTGCAAACTATTGTGATTTTAAACTAACTTTATGTATATACCACCTTGCTGAAGGAAAATATCCTGTTAGAATGAACAGCTGCGCATTAGCTACAAGTAGATTGATTCGTGCACCAAGGAATAATTGACGTGAAGGATGCTAAGAATTGCGCACGTCAGCATGCGTTCGAAGTCGTAAAGACGTCTCTTTATTTAAATTGATGTATAAAGTGGACATTTAAGTAAACGAATCGTCCGCAATTAATTTGCTTGGGATCTAACCAAACGAGCCAGTGCCTAAGCCACCGACAATTATGACGATAAATGATGATCTTTGTTTGCAGGACCGTCGATGTCCATAGACGATGATCTGGACGAGCTTGCTTTGGAGCGATTAATGCTCCTTGACGATTTGCTGCAGGTATGCTTAAACCGACAGCTATTAATTTCACCTGGCGTGAGAATTTGCGGTCTTTCATGAAAACAAAGAATTAATTACTGGAGTCGGTAGAGCAATGTGATTATCAATTTTTCTTGTATTATAACGTTAAATTATCGTTGCTAAGCATAAAACGTTCAATTTTCCAGAACAAACAAATGTTGGCAGAGTTCTTGAGACACGGCTTTTTCAACCTTGGAAAAGCCAGGTATTCGCTTGGATGCCACGCTGTCAGTGCACTCAGAATTCCAGAGAGCTTCATTAGAGCCTCCACGAAGACAGAAAGCTACAATGAGAGGATGAACGATGATGTGAGCTACGTCGCCAGGAGAATTGTGAAAAACGTATCTGATTGCAAGTCAGATAAATCGGAAGACGCCGGCCTCTTGGACAACTGTGATGACTATGCCAACAAGAAACCAATTAACTGGTTCAGCGCTCTCCCACCGAGAAGTTTGCGCGATGCCGAATCTCAGTTCAATTCTGCACTGCAACTAGCGGCCAAGTGCGCGTCACTGCAGGAGCAACTCACGGCGTTGAATGATCGCTATCTTGTCATGACCACGCAAATGAAAACTCAAGTCCAATGAAAATTCCTAAGGGAAAGTGAAGAAATTATTCGACTTTTTTATAAAACGCAAAGAACAATTATATGATAGTTACGTAAACGGCAATGAACTCGAAAACTTGATCTTAGCTGGTTTTAATCAAGAAAGGTGGCAACAACACATTAAGTTAGACTAATTTAAATTACGTAAGGACAGCCAATCATACACGTGTAAATATAATGATTCTATTTATGGTTTATTTTTGTCCAATAAATTGTAACTCCATGAAGCAGTGAGAAGTCCAAATCAACATCGAAACGCCCATCCAACTTTGATGAAATTCCTCCTCGTGCGTTGTTCGCTGAAATAGAAACATTTCGATGAGACGTATGCACTTTTCAGAAATATTTTACGCGTATTTAAGTCATTCAGTCCGCCACTTGGCATGTTTAAACAACTGCTCCCATCCACACCAATAGGTTCTGCCAGCATAACTGACATTGATGTGTTAGCGATGGTAACATTCAGACGTACAATTCATCATAGATACGCACTTAAATAAACTGCTGCTGATACACCAGCATATACTTGAGAGGCTTCACGCGGCACTACGAATATCATACTTTGATTTGAAAATAAAGATTCATTTAATCATTATTGTCCAGTTTACATGTTCATGAGCGTATAAATAAGATATATATACTGTACCTGCCTTTTTAGATATTTGTCTGCATCAGGATGCCATATTTCATCAGGATGCCTCTGAAGTTCCCATGACGCACTTCGGTGGAAAATACAAACGGTTTAAAATGTGGTGTATCATTTCCATTCAAGACTCATGGTTAACGCACCACAAACTTCTTTCTGTAAGAATAATAACCAAGTTAGATGAAAATAAGAACAACTTCGGACAATATTATTCCACAACAAATTCAGTAAGCGCTTTCTTTCAGGACAAAGTATCCCGCCAACCCACATGTTGGTTGGTTCGATACCCCTGCGCTACTCATCACTTAAAATCACCCGTCTAACATTTAGAAGGCTAACGAGTTAAACTTGTCTTCTGAAAAATACTTACTATTTATGTAAAAATCATGACTACAGCACGATGCTGCTTCACAGCCACTGATCACAAGTCGAATTCTACGAATAAAGAAATACAAAGATCAATTTCTTGTTAAGGAACATTACAGTCATTGCTCCATGCTTACTATAAATCAGTCCGCCATTAGGCCTATTTCAACAGACGCTCTCATCCACACCAATAGGTTCTGCCAGCATAACTGACATTGATGTGTTAGCGATGGTAACATTCAGACGTACAAGTCATCATTTAGATAGAAATTTCCAGCAAAAAACATGTGTCGAATACAAACTCTTACCTACATGAAGTTGTCATGTCATCGAGGTCGCGAAGGGTGTACCAGTCGACGTCTCATAGCAGCACAGATGTTTTAACTTGGGAGTTTCTTCTGAGCCTGCGAGGTGAATTGATTATTCATTTTCAGATTAAAATATTTGGTCAAAAAATAATTTATGACCGTATTCATGTAATAAGGAACTCAATTATTTTATGCATAGTCTAAGAACTCTAGCTCGAGTAATAAAAATAATTAACGATTAAACAATACTCACTTAGACGTGTGAAGATTGTGGTACCGATGAAGGAGACTAAAACGCTCCCAAGCGTTCAAATTTTAATACAAAATGCCGTTTCTTATATTATTTGATACATTTTTACAACGTATATACACTAATTAATGGAATACAAGCATTAATCGTCCTATAATCAGAGATAACAATCTTAATACATTTTGCATGGCTTGAAATTAGTCAGCAAGCAAAGACGATATCCTGCGCTTGGAATTGTTCATTGTAGAGAAAGCTAATTAGAACTAACAGAAACAGAGCCAGCCGTCTAAGTACATGTCATTGAATTGAGAGATTTCAAATGAATTTTAAACAAAGTGGATCTCTCCTGAGGTGAGAAATTCGCATGAATAGGTACGTTGTGCAACCAATTGTAATACGAATCACAGGAAAATATTCTCGCATAAACACCACAAAGAAAGTATATAACTCTCGTGAACATCGGGAAGGTTGAATGCCCACATGACCAGATCAACAACACTCATTAACAAAAACAAGTATGAGAGACGCAACAGATCTTGGAACATAATCTATTGAAATTAGGGCATTTTCACGACTATGATCCTGCAAACCGTTCGCGCCTACTTTCTAGCTAATCAACTTTTATAATTTAAATCGAAAAAGTAATTTTGAGCGAGTTTTAAGAATAAAATAAACAAAATTTATATAATTCGAATAGAAGAAATCACTGATATTTTGCCTAATCAGAAGCCATCAAGCATTGCTTAAGGTAGGGCGATTTTTCACAGACAACGTCGCAGAAACAAGCTTTACCTGAACTGTTACCGTTAGTAAAATGACAGAATTTTCACTTTGCCTCGATGAAAAGAGTGGATGCAGTGATCCGACTGGCAAAAAGTGTAAGATGACTGCCATTTGTCCAGTCACAGCAGGACACCTCTGAAGCTACGCTCTTCTGCAACGTTCTACGACCTAGCGATTTTATGTTAGGATCTACATAATAGACTTTTTTATTACTGCTTGTCCTCTCCTTTCTTTTTGCTCTCCTCTTCAGCAGTCTTTTCACTGGAGTGAGCTTCTCCCGAGTAGTCATCTGAAGAGCTGCCGCTCCTGCTGCTCCCACCCGCTTCCCGCTCAGCGGCCATCTGTTGTGACGATTTATGTTTTGCTATGTTGCATGTTATGCTATCATTCAATTATCAAATAACCAAGATTTACGTTAAACTAAATTTTCGTGCACAGCAGTGTCTATCCGCCATAAAGAACAATTACTTCAATTCTAGTATTTCACGCGGAGCAAGAGATCAGACATACGTCTCCTTACCTTCTTGTAAGCCATTTCAAAAAGTTTGAGAGAAGCCTGCTGGAGCTCAGTTACTTTCTTCTTAATTTCCTCAGGATCAGCGGAGTCTTTAATTGCAATTAGTTCGCGAACAGCCTGTATATCAGTCTTGAGCTTCGAGACCTGCGACAAAGATTAGACAGTATTGAAAATATTGATCCACTTGCAAGCATAACTTAATAATAAGACAAAAAGTGGTTATTCGCAAACTTAATCAAAACAATAATCATGAAAATGGTTAGGAAAAAATACTGTTGCTTCAGAAAACATAAATAGACAACCAAATTCATATCATTAGCATTACTAGATAGATTTTAAAACGTAAAAATCGGCTCATTTTAATACCTCATCAGCTGGGAGTTGATCCTTGAATTCATCGAGCTTAGATTCAGTGTCATGAATGATGCTCTCGCCCTGGTTGATGGCTTCAATAAGTTCTCTCTTCTTCTTATCCTCTGCAGCGTACTGCTCGGCTTTGCGCACCATGTTTTCGATCTCCTCCTTGCTTAGACCTCCAGAAGACTGGATCACAACTGAAAGAATATGTGTAGATATGCTTTTAGTGAACAAAAACATAATTTAATACAGATCAAGCACAAGTCATGGGTAGATTAAGTAAAAGAGAGAATTGCACTCTTATCTCAGATCACATACAGAAAATACAAATAATCTTCGACTTCAGATTTATGAGAAGATTAGAACAGATAAGATGTGGAAATTTGATTAAATTTCATGGCATAGCACGCGTAATGATATTTTGAACAAAATAAAAGTTTCTAAAAAAAAGCTATTACAGCTTGACAATTTTGAATTATTACTCACTCTGTTGTTCCTTGCCAGAAGCCTTATCGCGGGCAGAGACATGCACGATGCCGTTGGCGTCGATGTCGAATGTAACTTCGATTTGCGGGACACCTCGTGGCGCGGGAGGGATGCCTACAAGGCTAAACTGACCCAGGATTTTGTTATCAGCAGCCATCTCGCGCTCGCCCTGGTGCACCTTGATCTCCACCTGAGTCTGGCCGTCAGCGGCTGTCGAAAACACCTACGACAACGAAAGTCCACTTAGAAATTACTATGTTCTCATTATAAACTTTATTAAAATGCGACAGAATTTCGCTTACACATGATTTTAAAATGAGTGATCATTTCAATTCATCGTGCGACTCTATATTAATAAATAACTATTGATCTCAAACAGTTTCATTTTTACTTGTAATTCTAATGAAAATAAACAGTTAATGAAACAAAAAATGCTACAACATGACCTGAAAAAAAAATTGAAAACCATCAACATTTTATAATGCCTCATAAGAGGAATGCAAACGTCACATCAAGCAGACTGATAAAAAATTGTTTGATGCTTGCAAACAACGACGGCTGTGCGTTATGCGTAGAACAGAATGGACACCGGAAAAAATTTAATACTTCAAGGAAAATCTATTTGGTAGACAACTCGCACATAAAGAAGCAATTTTTATGCCAAATTTAGGAGCAACCGCCATAACAAATAATGGATAGCACACCTGACTCTTGCGGGTAGGGATGGTTGTGTTCCTGTTGATAAGCTTGGTCATGACACCGCCGAGCGTCTCAATACCAAGTGAGAGCGGCGTAACGTCGAGCAGCAGCACGTCCGTCACATCACCGGCCAATACACCTCCTTGAATAGCAGCGCCCATCGCTACTGCCTCGTCAGGGTTCACTGACTTGCTAGGAGCACGTCCGAATATCTCTTGCACGGTCGCTTGAACCTGCAAAGTTCAATACCACTCATAGCTATGGAAATGATAATAATAATGGCAAATAATTATTTACAAAGATGCGCAAAACTTGACTTATTTTTTTTTCTGTTCCTTGATGATATCTCAGCGTTAACTTCAGACATCTCGCTAGTAACATAATAAATGTTATAAAATATAAATGTCGAACGATATGCACGGAAGTCAGAGTTCTGGAATGCTGACGGTACTCAAAGAGTTACAATGCCGTGTATTATAGCTATGGCAATTACCTTTGGCATCCTGGTCATGCCGCCGACAAGGAGGACCTCCCCAACTTCATTCTTTGTAACCTCGGCGTCCTTGAGGGCTTTGATGCAGGGTGCAACCGTCCTCTTGATGAGACCATCAACCAGGCTTTCAAACTTGGCGCGGGTCAGCTGTACAGGGCACAGTGGCAAATTACAGTCCATTCAAAACGACTTAATTAAAACGTCAATTAGGTTTATAAATGTAAAATAGAACTGATAAAATAAATAAATTAGAGATTTAATGCAAAAATCAGAAACATAAAAAGAGGATCAACATCGATAAGCAGAAATGGAACCTATGTAACTACATTTTCAAACAGAACTGGCATATACAACTGCGTATTAGCAAGCATTAAATTAATTCGTTTTTAGCACGCAAAAATAGAATTTAAAGATCTACATATATCGATGAAAGATTCGAGATAAAGATGAATAGAATATACAGATTGATACTAACAAAGCGAAATAAATACAATGTCATGAACAATTTAGTAAGGACTAAAGGAGGATTGAAATTTAAAAACCAATGCAGTCGCGAATTGAATTAAAAAAATCACTGAAAATCGCAGCCTCTGGAGTAAAGACACGTCACAAGGAGGAGAAATAATTACCTTCAAGTTCATGTGTTTAGGCCCTGAAGAATCCATGGTGAGGTAAGGCAGGTTAATGTCGGTTTGAGTGGAGGCAGACAACTCAATCTTGGCTTTCTCAGCTGCTTCCTTCAGCCGTTGCATTGCCATATTATCCTTGGTGACATCCACACCTTGTTCCTTCCTAAATTCAGCAGCCATGAAGTTCACAAGATGCCTGTCAAAGTCCTCTCCTCCTAGGAAAGTATCACCATTTGTAGACTTGACTTCGAATACACCTTTCTGGATCTCCAAGAGTGACACATCAAACGTCCCGCCTCCGAGATCGTACACAGCAATAACCTTGTCCTCTGTCTTATCCATGCCGTACGCGAGTGCAGCAGCGGTTGGCTCGTTGATAACGCGAAGGACGTTCAAGCCAGAGATCTGGCCGGCATCTTTAGTGGCCTACAAAAAATAATAATAATTCAACAAAATCAACATTTATCGGTCTGGCAATAAATAAAATGTTTACAACACATGATGACGCTTAACACACAGAATAGTATCATGGAGAACCAGATCTTTTGGTGTAAATCGTGGGTAACTTTCAAGTAATGATAACTGTTGAGTAATTAAACCGATGAAATAGCTAGGTGAAAATTTTTAGAATTCAAAATAGATTACTAACGCATATATTATGTATTTAAATGCATTGAAATAAAAAAAACACAATTTGAAAACATACCTGACGCTGTGAATCATTGAAGTATGCAGGGACAGTAATAACGGCATTCTTGACAGGTTGATTTAGATACGCTTCTGCTGTTTCTTTCATTTTGATGAGAGTAAACGCACCAATTTGTGAAGGGGAGTAAACCTTGCCATCTGAACCTTCAACCCAAGCATCGCCGTTGCTCGCACGCACGATTTTAAAAGGAATATTTTTCCTGAAAAAGTTCAATTCATTTATTCCTCTTCAACTAAAATCTTCCATTGCAATCAAGACAACAATGTCAAGGTGTGGCTTCATACCTTTCAAAACAAGCTTAGCAAGCTGTCAGTTCAATACAGTATCAAAAAAATACTATATATTTATGATGCACAAATATAACATACATAAATGAATGCAGCACACAAGTGTAAGAGAACGAGACAAGATGGTAACTATTTTTTATAGAACAGTATACAAAAATAGCACAAATAAGCTTCCACAATAATTTCAATTTTATCATATAGACACAAACAGGAAATTTTCATCTAAAAGGTAGCATGTGCGTCAAAAATGAAAAATATTGTTTTCCGGTTTTAGGCTCATTTTGAAGGTTCAAGAACTGCGCATGTAAAGAACCCAAAGTCATGTTTGTTCATGACAGCCATTGAAGCAGGAACACTTCTGGGAATTTCCACACGACTGAGTTGTGTAGATACTGTCGATAGTGAAGCTGCTGTTCTATCCTCATCACTGCGAGACGATCTTCAACAATGCCAAAGCGAAAACAACCCAAAGGCTCCCTATTGCCCTCAATGACAAAGTAGAGAAGAAGAAAAAGAATATATTGTGCCTACCATGCAAAATGTATTTGCAACACAGGCAGTATCTCTTGCAGAGCCAACTCCAAGGAATAAAAAAATTGTGTTTTTCCTACACAGTGCCCACGGTGACTAGACAATACTCTGTGTGTGAAGTCGAAGAAACAGTTTACACTGCTAAGCCAGTCACACGGCTTGATGGTGAACTTACGACCAACCATTTGCACAATGTAAGCCTCGTATTTATTTCCCTATGAACAGTTATGGCTTTGCTGGCTGCCATTGCATTTGTGCTTTGCTTTTGCTGTAAGGCTTTGCTTTCTGTGCATTTTACCGGCATGTCTCATTCTTGAACAGGCAGAACACCAAAACATAATCAGAAAAAGTTTGGCACTAAACTGAGATATTAAAGAAATATATGAAAAAGGCATTTGCAGTCACTCACATATCTTTCTTGATTTCTTCATCATCAAACTTCCTGCCAATGAGTCGCTTAGTTGCATAAAAAGTATTAGCAGTGTTGGTCACGCCTTGACGTTTGGCTTGGATGCCAACAAGCCTCTCACCATCTGCAAACATGAAAAGATATTTAGATATTTAAATTAATGATTAAAATTAAATTAATCAAGCCACAATATATACAAGTTCCATTTCTAAAAAGAATTTTAACTTTACATAATAATGCAGCCAATTCATAATAAGGCTTAACAATGAGAAATAATGGTATAGTTTAATTGAAAGTGGCCATACACAATTTTCTTTCAGTAATCCATAAACATACCAAATTGATACGAAGTAAAATTCAGTAGCTTATTCAAAGTGGTGTAAAAATTTACAACATTCAGACAATGATGACGGTGCAAATGAGTTTGTAGGACGATGCAAAGGAATTCTCACACATATAAAAATATTAAACCAGGGATAATACAGCCACGAATTATGCAATAGAATGCTAGGTATCTGAATATTACCTTTGGTGAAGGCTACAATTGAAGGAGTTGTGCGGTCGCCCTCTGCGTTGGTGATCACTTTGGCCTGCTTGCCCTCCATGACAGCAACACACGAGTTTGTTGTGCCCAAGTCAATTCCTACAACTGCTCCTTTCACTTGATCTGACCTAAGTGCATCAAAATATTATTTACACAAACATTCTATAGCCCATGTTATAAATTAAATGAGATTTACATTTATTTCAGAAGCCAATAATAATGTAAGTAACAGTAACAGTTGCATTGCAGAGATAACATCCATTTTATAATGACATTGATAGAATCTTTTACAAAATCAATATATTGAAAAACATGAAAATTGAACAGTCACTGAATCATCTCAGCAACAAAACTAATCAAACGATTCATCTCATTTTCCAACTTACTTAAATCGCCTCTGGAGCGTCTCAGCATGCTGCATCCAACCAATTGAAGTAGCAGCAACTCCATACTGTCATTTAAAAATGAAGATTATTAAAACAAAGTAGCAGGTAACAATGGGTCAGATATTTTCCTGGATTACAGAATCTTTAATATTACAAGATAATCTTTCACCTTTACACAATTTTACAAGCTAACAGCAACATAAATGTAAACTTATCTTGATAATTGCATCAAATCTTAATATGATATTTTACTGAATAAATAATTGACATGCTTATAAAGCAATAACAGTAAAGCTTCACATTACACAAAAAAGCAATATTAGCTAGGCCTGATCCTCCATTGTCAATCACAAGGTAGAAACAAACGAGGAAGGATTTGCTTTTGTTTGTACTCAAAAGTTTACTGGTTTTAATATCATCATGCTCTAACTGGGGATGTAAAAATTGTTTAAATAATATGGAGAGGGACTGTTTTATTACCAAACTTAGCTTGCAATGGACTAGAAAGTTTTTTAAGGATGACACACCCACAAGACCAGTTGCCTTTCAACCTGTGTTTTTCTTTTTTATCCCATGCCAAACAAGGCTGGTTTTGTTATTATGCTAACAAATATGTGGTTGATATTTTCCTTTTGTCATTTGTTACTCAGATGCATTCCAATTGCAGATACCACAAATGATAAGTGATTGTTTGTTTTTGCATGAAAGTTTTGTTTCGCATCTGGAGTAACATAAGAATAGCTCCTTTCCTTGTTATTAATGTTTTTTTTTACTGTATTCAGTTCTTTAAGGACCACTTGTATTCAGATTTATAAGGATCTTTGAAGTTCTTGAAATAATTTCAGGTTTAAATTTTAAACTGTATCTATGATACCCTTTGTGCGTATTTAGGTCATTTCAAATTTCAAGTGTTGTAAAACTCTTCACCTACTTGAGAATGAATATTGAATATTAAAGATGTCACATTAAAACAAAATGTAATTTTGTAACCTGCTTTTCCATCTTTTAGCACCAGCAAGAAATCTTGTTTAGCTTATTGAAAAAAAAAAATAAGAAAATTATTAATAAAAAGCATACTCATATCTTCAATTTATATTTTATACTTAAATGCTTTTGTGAAAAAGGGATAGTAGCTATTTTGCTTCCATTTACCACAAGATTGGCCTTTTCCTACTTATTACTAAAATCTTGCAGTCCAATTGTGCACTTTTATTAACAAATTAGATTGGAGGTTATTCATCAAGCTGGAATCTTGAGGTTCCAAAATTGTGGGAAAGCTCCTAGCCACAGCTTGAAAGGTCATGACACCATGCCTGACGTCATGGTAATATTTTATTAGTAAATAATTAATACACCTGGTAAACCAGCATTTCATGTCTGGTTTACCACAAATATTTGATGTGAGCAAGATGAAATCCAAGCGAAAGCATGTTAGACTGTAAAAATAAAAAAATTAGCTTCAGTAGCAGTCACTAGAAGTTTAGTGTCATTTGTGGAGCTGCAAGATTTCTGCTAGAACAACAACGTTTTTCTCACAAATCTTAAAACAATCTCACTCTTATGCCCAAACACTTCAAATCAACTATTTGGTCATTTTGAAGACTCCATTGATTACAAAAGTCTACTTTTTACAAATGTCTTCATTCATGAAATGTTTCCAAAATAATAGTGAAATTTTCATCCACATACATAAAAGGGATTAATAAATTACCTACCAAATCCATTTATTGGGATTTAATTTGAAATCAATGGGCAACAATGAAATTGTTCTATGAATGATTAACGTAACCTCATACGTTGGGCATTTAAATTACAAATACCTCAGGTCATGTCTACTCATCTAGGTGCAGTAACAATAAATTGGGATCAATTTGGGAAACATTTATAGATGTTTTTGATATTCCCAACTGTTCAATAATTTTTGCACAAGATATATGCAACTTATCAATATTCTTTATCTGTAAAATTGTGTATTTTAAAAACTTTAATACAATTTTTTGCATTAAAATTCTGAAAGCATCACCACTAGTAAATTTTAATATCACCTTAATTTTAATAACATCTAATTTTTATTAATAGTACATACATGCCCAAGTTCTCAAAATCCTGCCTCTCTGATTCATCAAAATACAGTAATTCTGTCTATAAACAGCAATTACTTTCTAAAAGACACAAGACATTCAATTTTTTGTTCAAAAACTCGTGATGGGAGAAAAATCATTCTGAGTGTTAAACTAAGTCAGCAAGAAAATATCAACAAAATTTTGCAAAAACCTGAAAACTTCATACCTGGATGTGTATAAAGTTCAAATTAGAATAATTTTTTTAATTAATCTGGCCACACTAATCATTTAAATCTGTAGATCAGATCTATTTTTTTGGAAATAAAATTTGACATTACCCAAACAAGTAGGCCTAGTGGGACATCTTTACTATTTCTTTAGGCCTATTCACTGCCATTACGATGCAGCATGTGCAACATGCCATAAAGTGATTGAAATTAGGCTTAGGCTGAAATCTCATTACTTAGTATGGTGCCAAATATTTTGTTGGTAATATTGAAATTGTAAGATGTTCTAGAATAGCCTAGTTGACATATTTTTTTTTATTCTAGAACATATGAATTGTAAAAAAATATTTAGAAAAACTTTAAAAAAAACAAGTTTTTCTTGTGGACTAAAAAATAGAAAATAAATCATGGCTTGCCCCAAAAAAACGTGTGTCGGGCAGATTAATGATTAAAGCGAAAAGCACACAACACACGAATTTTGGAAATTTGATGGTGGACGTACAGCCCGACCCACGTTTTTTGGGGCGAACCATAATTTATTTTCTACTTTTTAGTCCACAAGAAAAACGTGTTTTTTTAAAAAGGTTTTTTTAAGTATTTTATTTTCTACTTTTTAGTCCACAAGAAAAACGATTAAGACTTGCTTAAGTATGACTTGACATACGTAGTTGTCAATGTTGACAACAAACAAACAAACGCGAAGCTGAGTTAAGAAAAACGTGTTAAATAAGGTGAAAGGATTAAGTAAAAATGCCCCATCCTGGCTTAATTCTTAGCTCGGCATTCCAGTTCTATCCTTCCGACTCGTCCTACCAAGCTAGAATTATTCCAGCTTGGCTAATGGCAGAATTCAAGCAGGATCAGCGCTTCAGCGGGGCTAATGGCAGAATTCAAGCAGGATCAGCGGATCAGTGCCATCAGGCTTCAGGCATAGGCCTGGAATTAGTTTAGGGTCGTTTCTTACCTAGTCTCAATCGTCTTTTGATACACAGACGCAATCTTCTGTTATATCAGATCAGACTATCATTTATTTCTTGTCTCTGGACGGTGGACATGAACCGCGTCGCAGCGTCAGACCGATTTAGCTAAGCACGGACATTTTTCTCAATCAGGCCGAGGCAGCTTTTCAGCTACTAAGTGCCAATTATTTGTCATCGGAATTTTCGATCATATTTGTCTGCTAGTGCTACACCCCTAACTCAATTCACTGCAAGCTCATCAGTCGTCAGTCACATTCGCCTAGATAGTTATGTAACTTGAAGCGCAAAAATGCCGGTGCCGGGTTGTGCGTAAATCTGGCCCAGAATTCATCAAAATGGATTCAGATTATACAGCATTTTTTGCTTACCTGATTAAGTAAGTTGAAGTGATTTGGCTTCGACACCACCACATTTGCTTTTGAGGCAACGGTTGCTAGCCTGGACAACATTTTGCCGATAGAACACAAATAACGAGCCTCACAGCACACGTGAGTCTGATGCCAGATAGTTCTAGAAGACAAATCTTCGAGCTAAGTGAATGGTTCTTACGAAATTGTCAGTAGTCTGATGCAAGAGTTTCGGAGATAAAAACGCCAGATTTATGAAATATTTCAATATAATAGCGAAATTACCTTTGGATATATAATGAATAATTTATCAATATAATGGAATAATGTTACCAAATTATTTTAATTCCTTATTTTTACACAAGAATTAGCGTGAAATTGCACGAAAAACAAGAAAATTTTATGCATTTAAAAATCAAATAGGACCATTGTCGTTTTAATTTGTCAAACTCAATAAATGCTCAGTATTGCAGTATTTTTAAAATACACAAAAAATTATTATGAGCACAAGGGTCCTTGTTAAGCATGTTCAGAAACGAGCATTAGCAAAAATATTGACGAGAACAAACACAAAACTATAACTTGTAATAAGAAGCCTGAAAAAAAATTCGTTCAAAGTCACAACAATAAATACTTTTGCAAGATTGATCAATAGAAATGTACAAATCGTATATAAGGACCTCGACAGCACCGAACGACTTTCTTATCATCCGATTTAAAAATCTAGTCTAGCATGAACAGAGCACAAAAACATTTTTTTGACGCTATATACAAGAATGTATAAGAAATTCTGAGATGGAATTGTACAATTGAAGCATATTAGAGTAAAAAGATCAATGATGAAAACTCTGATTAGCTCTAAATATAATAAATAATGCTTTGGAAAGCCACAGTGAAAATTTTTGTATGGTACATTTGTGAGATGGAATAGGTAAAGAATCATAATTCCTGGTGTAGGCTAGAGGCCTTAGCAGATTTTTTCAATGGAAAGGCCCAGAAAGAGTAGGGCAATCCATGTACGTCCCTCTCCCTGACCACGAACGCACTGAAGGATGAAATGCAGTTGCCAATGAAATGATTGGCTCTGCCCAGTACTGCGAGATCAACGTGTGGACCAGCACCATCGCTGTGCAGAACTTTTACCTGCAATTAAATTATCAAACTATAGATAACATTAGAATTTTATCATTACTTTCTTCATAATGTTTGTCGAAAAATCTTGAAATAAAGTTACATTTTGTAGAATCATTGCATTGTCCAATTATACATTTTCCAACATTTTGTAGAATCACTGTGTAAAATTTACATAAGTTACAGAAAAAGTAGACTACCGGTATTGCATTTCTTGTCGGTTATCCGACACATTAATGTCGTGCACAAGTAAGTGAATTTAAGTAGTCGAACTTGAATAATTAAACTTTTCGAATATAGATGAAGGTTTTCATTTGCTCCCCTTGTGTTTTATGTGTACACTACGAAGTGTAATAATTACAATTATTGATAATGTTGTTATTACTGTACTTGAAACATTGCTTTTATTTCAATAGTGAAAGTTAAATACTTAAATTACAGCTGCTCTACCGGTAACCGGGAAAATTTATGCGACTGAGTTGTTAATCATGCATGATGAATCATTTAATTAATCATTATTCTGATGAGTCATTTAAAGGGTTTTTATGATTGTCTTAGTGTAGGGTTTAGCAAGCGAAAAAGGCTGTAATGAGTCAAGTGTCCATAAGTAGGGTCTCTTTGGATTGAAATAATCAATCATTGTCTCATAGTCAAAAACTTTACGGTTAAATGGCTTTTGATCAAAATATGAAGTTGAATAGCTCAGTTAATTAGTTGATACTTTTCAAACATTATTTCAGTTCACATGCTACAATGTGTTGCACTGAAGCCTAATCGTGATTAAGCACCTTAATAGTCTTACCAATAATCACACCTGAAAATAATTAAATATCTATAAACGATCCGAACGATAAATAATTCTTTCATGAACAAATCATGAACTTCGAAAAATTATATACTACAGTAGAAAATTCTAAAATAATATTAATAGGAGACCAAGTACTATTTTCAGATGAAAAGCATCTAAACAGACAAATCTATGTCACATAACGTAAAATTTGAACTATAATTAGTTTTAATGATCTGTCATTAATCAATAATGGCAAGGTGATGAGGACATGGTAAATGGGAGATGTTTACAATAACCTTGAGCTTGCTGAAGGCTTCAGTGAGCTGGTCCAGCATGTGGTCGTGGTCCGAGGCCACGAAGATGGCTGCATTCACTTTTTTAATAGCTCGTTTGATTTGCAACTATAATTAGTTTGAAGTATGTGTTATAAATGGCAAAGTTATGAGAACATGGAAGTAGGAGGAGGTTTGACAATAACCTTGAGCTTGCTGAAGGCTTCAGTGAGCTGGTCCATCATGTGGTCGTGGTCCGAGGCCACGAAGATGATGGACGCATTAACTTTTTTAATAGCTCGTTTGATTTGCTTGACGATGGTAGAGAAGGACGGCAGGCAGAGCTCGTGCGTGGCGCGGCCTCGCTCGTTGAGGTAGCCAAGGCACTGGGGAGCAGCGAACAGGTTGGGGCTCTGCTCCACGTGTTCGCATGCACGCTCCTGTCACGGAAAAACGTATTGTCAGTGATTATAACGCATATATATAACGTATTATACATTATTATAGTGTTTTATATTTATACATTATTCGCCAACACCAAGTATCGTGAAATATATCGTTGGAAGTCTAGCAAGACGAAATAACTAGAGAGTGTTACGCACTTTATTAATGCTGTTTTAAAATAAAAGAAGATGAAGTAATAAAATGTCGTCCCAAACTGTTCAGGCTTTCACCAATAATTAGAAATATTAACTTAGAAACTGTATTCTCAAGGCAGGGAGGTTCTTCACAAGAGCAACTTTGAACAAAAACCTTAACCAGAAAAAATTATTCAAAAAATTAGTAAAAGCCTAGAGGTTGAGGGGAATTGAAATGTCGGTAATCAATTCTAAGAAAATGCCACCGTAACATTAGCTTACCCAGTCTACTCCGTTTCTCAAGTGAATGCCGACAAAAGGACCTCTGGGGAAACTGTCGATTACGTTCTGAGCCTTGGCATCAATGTCGTCGCTCCAGACAAGGTACTCCTGCAGGGCTCGGTTCTGCTTCTGGACCGGGAACGAAGCAGGTGCTCCCGTGAACGCTAACACTGCACGAATGATTCTCTTACACGGGAGAAATAGTCCTGAACTCTATGAGGATTATAGTTCCATTAAAAAATTTTACCACATTAACAATTGCTTCATCAAAATGAAATTTTATCAAATGTGAAGTAATGACGCAGCTTTATGGATTTTTGTGACTTTCCAGCTATCATATGACGTTATGATTCCAGCAAATTTTATATCGTTATTGAAAAATCAAAGTAAATTTCAATTAATTTGATACGTATCTGATAAATCATCATAAACGTCTATACCTATCTTTTATAGCGCTTTTTGATAGAAAAGTTTGAAAAACAAATAAACATATATGAAGAAAAATACATACCAGGCCATTCATGGGGAGGATAATTTTTGGCCCAATCCAGAACAGTGCTGCCGTGGTGAACGTCGTACGTTAATGGACGGTAAAAAGATGAATTAACAAAGTTTACATCAAAGGTGTCCCAGAATGGCCCAAATGGACTTCCTTCCTTAGCGTTGCAGTCTTCAGATCCAAACCTTGGCATGTAGCACAAAACTGTAACAAAGGCAGTGGCAAGTCCTAAGTTTGGCATGTAGCACAGGACTGTAACAACGGCAGTGGAAAGTCCTAAGTTTGGCATGTAGCACAGGACTGTAACAACGGCAGTGGAAAGTCCTAAGTTTGGCATGTAGCACAGGACTGTAACAAAGGCAGTGGCAAGCCCAAACATTTGCATGACACAAAGCTTCAAGTAATACATCGTGTAGCATGTTTTTAATTGCCTGGGGTCTTACAATGAATGTTGATGCAAAACAAATCTCCAAGCAAGATAAGTACAGCGCTTTCCTCTATATATCAAATTTAAATTGAAAAGGTCACATTATATTTATTATAAAATATTCAAGAAATTATTGTATGTTCTGAAGCAAACTTCAGAAGAATACACAAGCTCAATATATATCTTACATGAAATCTAGTTCAATGCAGAACATAGTATCTTCAGAAAGAATAAAATATTGATGCGAAGTGCATTGAGAATCAAAGAAGTATTTCAAAACAAAGTAGAACATGAACCTGTTCTGGCTTCCTCAGGCCACACAGCTGGAGCAATGTCCTGCATGAAGTCTTCCATGGTCATCACCCGGTGGTACTCCTCCAGTGGGGACACTTGGAAATAATTCTTGAAAGGAACTTGAATCTGACAAAATAAAAAATTATAATGAACTAAAATATCTGGTAATCTTGGCAATTATACGTTAAATAAAAAATTAGTATTAAAATTTAAATTATTCTTAATCACACACAAGAAACATGGATTGAACTAAGTAACTCATTGTCACAAAAAACAAAAAAATATATAACTCAGTAATCACTGCAGTGAGTGACAGAGTGCATTTTCTTGTCGACAAAAACTTGAGGTCATGGACAGACAGACAGACAGACAGACGGACGGACAGACAGACAGACGGACATGGCTAGCGCAATAGTGCATTTTCTTGTCGACAAAAACTTGAGGTCATGGACAGACTGACAGACAGACAGACGGACGGACAGACAGACAGACGGACATGGCTAGCGCAATAGTGCATTTTTTCCATAAATGAGAAAATGCGCTAAAAATGGCTCTGGCAAGGTAATGAACATAAAGTCATTGAACTTTGAATAAAAATGCACACACAAGTAAAGAAATGGAATATTTCATTCTGGGGAAAACTACCTACACAAAAACAATGCATCTAATGGATGAAATACGAAGAAGCAACAACTAAAAACCTACTTTTATGAACAATGGTTAGCCTAGATATTATTAGCAAGTATCTTTACAATTCATATAATGTTCTAGTCAATAGTTTCCTTAATAGGTTAATTGAGGTAACCAGAACCATAGTAATGACTGTAGTTTTAGAATTTTTTAAAGATACCTTGCATGTCAGTTGTATACTTGTACAATTCCCATTGATTAATCTTTTTCATGCTAACCTTCATTACCAATTATGTTAGCTACTAATATGGTACTACTACCTCAATAACCAGTAATTCATACTCAATATGTCATGGCTCTTGTGATGGCAAGTCAAGTGATCATTCTTGCCATGCATCTCTCTCTTATTATTTCATATACACAATTCACAGTTTGTATCTCTGAATATTATACTAGATACTTGCATGTAATAAGGTAAAAAGCATAGGACTGTCTGATTGGAATTTTATTCTTGGTTCTTGTATTTTTGTAAAGCAGTCTTAACAGGCTAAAAAATTCCTCTATTATATTCTGTTTCATAAACTTGCTATTCTACAAACTTCTACTACAGCTGCCAAGCCAACTCTCAATTTCTAGAATAGCACAACCCTCCACACTACCAGGATGCACTTGAAATTATATCAACCTGCCTATCATACACAATATCAACTTAGCAAAACAGTTTTATCATTAAATTTTAATTTCAGCTACAGGGTTTAGTAGTTTATGACTTACTGAAGTTGGTCTTCCATACTGATACTCCACCCAAGGAGGCAGCACTAATGTTCGGTCCAGTCCTTTTGAAAATGCTAGAACGCCAAGAAAATGGTCAGCCTGGTTGCCAAATCGACCTGAAGAACAGACCAGTTTATACTCATGAGTAATTTATAAGGAAACATATATTTCTTAGGTGAATTTTTCATCAAATTCAAAATAATTGTACACATGCATTGTGTGAAATAATTTAGATTAAATGAGTAACAGAAGATATAAATGTTTAGAAAGATGTCCCAACTAGGATAATTTGTTTATATTGTTCAAAGATATATTGTTTTCAACAGTTCAGTTTCCATCACTACCAGAAATTTTCAATCATGTAGTAGTATTGCACTCATCTCAAATGCCTTTAGACAAAATTGAATTTTATAATTTAGAAATATATTAGTATTTAGGATATCTTCCTATTTCTAGTTAGTCATAAAAAATAAAGGTTTTCCAGAATACAAAAATTTTCCTTTAAAGGACATAAATTGGACATTTCAATTGTCACAACTGTCTAAGTTAGGAAAAACCAATAATTTTCTAAAATAACATGGCTCTTTATTATGGTGTGAACAAAATCATGCAGCTCTTAAGTTATGTATTATGGTTTGAGTGGGAAGATTGCAGCTTATATATACCATATATATGACATTCCAGGACATTTTAAACTACCACAGTTGAGTAGAATGCTCCTGCCATAATATCCTGTAGAGTAACTGCACCCAAAATATTTTGTTGATCTCGTAGTAGCACTTATGCCAGACTGTGAATGAGATTGCACCTGCAGTTAAAAATGGCTTCACAAGGCGTCAAATGAACCAAAAAGGCCCAAGCTCTCAAACAATTTCACACTACCATTGACTTTGCCTAATTTCTATTGTGAAAATCAACAGAAGCCTTAATTTTTTACCAGTGAATTTTAAAAACAATATATACATGAAATAATTATTTTTATCAGTGGTTATAGGAAAATTCTGCAAATATTCTAGATTAATGCTTCAGAATCTAGATCTAGTGTGAAAAACCTCTACTCTCCAAGCTGTGACTGGATTTTTGGTCACAAGAAACTAGCAATTTTTGAGCCTTGAGAGTTGCTAAATACCTTATACATATATTGTCATCTGGTTCTAAAATCTTAATCTTAGTGGCTGAATCATATTTGAAGATGAAAGGAAGATATGGTAAATTATGCACTTAAGATCTTGATCACTTTTTAAAATAATATTTTCTAATTTTGAAATTAAAAACTTGGTTGGGAAATAGGAACACAGGCCAGGGTGCAAAGAGTGAGCAAATATTCCTAGATATTTGGCCACCAGAGTAGAGAATAGGTGAATATTTGTCAGATATTAGGCAACACAGCATCATTGATGACTTTGATGTCAGCACTCAAGAGCAAAATCTATGTATTCAGAACATATTGCCAACTTATTTCTCTTCAAAAACGTACTCAAATGTATTTTTTGCAACAAATCTTTATGATTTAGTTAGCTCTGGCAAGCAAGTCTTCAATAATACTGGCAAAATTTAAGCAGGCATGGAATATATCTACCGTCAAATGGGGTAATATGGGACAGGCGGGGTAATAAGGAACAGTCCTCCGACATACTGTACTGTAATTGGAGAAATGTTGTAGCAGCTAAACCAATTAAATATTGCAAAACAAAAAATGGTGGCATAAAGTTCAACATTTTTCCTATCTATGTAGCATGAAGCAAGTCAAGAAATCATACATTTACTTCCTCTGAAAAATTATTGAAAAAAAGTGTGAAAAGTGAGATTTTGGAAAAGTACCTCTGCTAAGGTCAGTAGCCAAAAAATATTCACCATATTAAAAAATTTTACTTACATAAAAGTTGCACACAGGTGTTGGCTTAAAAATGGGATTGACAGTTTTAGCATATCTCATTCCAGAAAAAAATGGTGGCCATTTCTGCACAACAGGTAATAAGGGACACCCCCCCAAGATAATAAGGGACACCCCTAAAATTGCATTTACAGTAGAGCCTTGGTTAGCAAAGGCACCAGTTAACAAACAAAATTAATTAAAAAAAAAAGAATTTTGATTAGATTTATCTTGCTCAGCGGAAAAATTTCACTCGACAAAAAATTACTGCATCATTGGTCATTGCCAAACTGTGCATAGAATGTCATAGATAATTGTTTGTTGGGCAACATAAAATGAAAAGTAACTAACCTAAACTATGCTTTTTTTCTCAAAAAATATGATGGTTGTCACTAAAATATTTCTTTGTGTTTCAGGTATGTTTTTTACAATCTTTTATTGTTATAGTGAATTCACTTGACTCAATTGAAATGGTGCAAAATTACAAGCCGTCCTGTAAGAGTACCTACAGAAGAAATGCTACATGGCTCATGATGGCTGCTGATATGAAGCTTGCAGTGGACAAGGTTGTTGTCAATGCTCAATGGCATGACTATGGATTAGGTAATATCACATCAATAATTTGGTAATGTATGGATAAAGTAATATTATATCAATGAACGAAAAACAAGTAAAAATCACAGAAAATGCCATTTATTCTAATTTATACATTTACATCATCTACAAAGGAAGAAAAGGACTTGGGATGAGCACACTCTTGACTCTGCAGTCTGCATGCTTCAAACATTTTAAAATTGAGTTTTATTTCAAGTGTCCCTTATTACCTCATTCCCAGGGCAGGCATGGAATATATCTACTTGGCAAGTCGCGACTGAATTTTTTGAGCCGTGATTTTATGGATTTGCCAGCCGTGATTCCATTATTTCCTGCCATTTTTGGAGCTGCAAGATTCCTGCTGGCTTAATACATTCTCTAATGATATAAAAGCAAAGGAAACAAAAATTTACCATATAATTATTAAAAACATACAAAATTTTTACTTGTTAGGATTTAGGAACACTATTGGCATTGCTGATGCTTAGCTATACATAGCTACTACCTAGTACATAGAACATACTGCAACACTGCAACAGTACAACTTAGACATAGTGCCATAGACAGTGAATAAATAAATTAATAAATAATAATCATGGTGGGATTCAGGATGAAATATAACATAGTAACTGCAATTAATTTTAATAATTATTGCTAAGATCATTTAACTTCCAACAGACTAATCTATTATAAACCTAATAGAATACATACAAGACAATTTGAATGCTATGAATGTCATTTTTTCATTAATAATATTTTGTTTTAAACTAAAACTTATAGAGCAAAATATTAACAATTAACACATTCGGTTTGACTAAAAGTATCCATAAAATTATGAGTAATCATAATGTTCTTGACTTACCCATGCAAGGGCAATATAAAATGTAACCATTTTTGTCAATTTCTAAAGCGGTTACATAAGATAATATTACCAATGCAAAAATCAACGGTCTATTGTTGGCCATTTCTGGATTTAATATATACTTTTCAATTATACTGTTAGAGAATGTGTCATCTCGTCCATTGGTACCCAATAAATTTCTAAAAACCCGCGCCGGTTACGAGGCTATGAGCCAATCAGGCTGTTAGACTTTGTTTACATTATGAGCCAATCAGCTGTTAGACTTTGTTTACATTCCCTATCTATCGCTAACTTCACAAAAAAATTGTTCGGCTTCCACAGTCGGAAAATGTTTTTGTTCCTGACTTTGAAAATTAACTAAAAATATTTATTTTTAAGACTGATAAAAATTAAAAGAAAGTAAACACGTTTTACTGCTCTCGCATGTGAGCTGCATTTAAATCTTGTCAATAAAAATTGGATTTCAGAGCTATGGTTGATCAATCTCAATATTGAAAGCAGTGTCTATGATAAAAAATAAGGGTTATTTTTCTGAATTCAATCCACCCAATTGGGAGCTCTTCAAGGTTTACCCAACGAATGAAAATTTTTTTAATTTGCTCGTACTTAGAGAGCTGCAACGCTGTCATGTAAATGAAGGGCAATAATGTCACTGCAGTAGTTGTCGGCATTGATCAGGCTAAATCTCGCCCGACGCCAACTCTAGACATCGCATTAATCTTGCAGCTTGTCAGAGCCTTGCGCCTGCAACTCACAGCTCAAATTTTGTTGTCTTACCACCCAAAATCCTAACGATTTTAAAGTAAACCATATCTATGTTCGAACTCGCAACTCACTACCTTAACATTGATACTCTAAACTTGAATAAAACTCGATCACCCCTGTTCAAGGTTCACTAGAACCGTGAATGTAATTTATATGAGATAGGTTAAATAATACATGTATATTGTATAATTGATATACTGTTCCACGTAGAACGCGCTACAAGCAGAAGCTTCGCAAACAATAAGTGAATAATGACTAATCAACAACAAAAAAGTAATAATAGCACGACTCAACTCTCTTAAATCGTAAGTATTTTATAGTGATAAGAGAATGAGATTTGTGGTACTATGAAACGCAGTACGATTAACATTTGTGACGAGACCTTTGGTTAGCTTCCGAGTCTAGAAAGTACTGTGACCGACGTATGATGGATCATTGCTGAATATGAACCGTAAATTTAATTTCAATAAAGGTTAGGAACTAAACGTGCAGGAACTAGAGAAAAAGTGGAATTATATGATTGAAATTAGATAAGTCATATCTATTTCTAAAAAGTTCAGGGAGCAGGCAATGCGCGGACGCGCACAATGACATGCAACAGACACCGGTCTCACAACTTGCACATAGCAGTGGAAATTCCGGTACTATTTCGTTCTTCGGAATAGTTCAGCACGAAAATGATATATATTAGACAATATATAAATAAAATAATATGATCATACGAATAAAAAGCTGGAAATATGATATAGGTAATGTCTGACGTGGCCCCCGAATTAAACATAGACTGTTAAGTAGTGAGTAAAGGGAGCTCAGATGAAGTACGGTCGTGTATTCGTGGCATTGAAGCGAACGTGTTACAACTACCGAACCATACAGGATAGCGGGGTAGGCAAACATTGACCATACTAAACGAAAAATTGACATAAAAGATCTAGATCCATAAATTGAGATATGATACATAAAACGGTAATAAGTAAGTACTCCGGAAGCTTTCATTCAGATAAATAAGAAATGAAAGAAGGCGCGTAAATGCAATAAATAAAATAATAATAATAAACACTAACTGTAACGTACAGGTAATACCACAGTAATGAGATTAGTGTAGAGTGGTAAATGCTACGCAGATAAACGAATACGTCGCTTATGAGACGTACCGATGAAATAAACTCTTAATCCAAGGGGAATAATCGAGTTCAATTAGTATTGATTGCGAATGCTTGATACTTTGTGACACAGGAGTGCATTCATAATCTCTGATGCATAAAGCGGTGCAGTCGATATTATTTCTAGAGTATATTTTTTGCTAGCATGGCTGCTGCTATACTACACAACGTATAAGCAGCATAGCGACGATGGTGTGCAAGACACTTGACTGACAACCGACCAGATGAAGCGGGAATATTCTTATGACATGAATCAGTACAAAAAGAACAATTCTCTTTCGTTATGATAGCAAAAATTAGGATAAGCTATTTGAATGCATTGAATTAAGTATAACATCATATTGAGACAGAGTACGATTATGAATACATTGGCACTTGAAAGGAACAAACAAAAAATCTGAATTCACGACAACAATCAACAACAACGTAAACAATGACACCTTGAAGGAACCTAAGAGTACTGCAGCTTACTTAAAATGTAAGCTCTCATGGACGTCATGCCAGACGACGTAAAATTTACAAAATTGCAATACTCAAACGGGTGAGGAATGTCTACAGGAATGACAGTTGACATAAAAATGCATCGTTGGACACTATGCGTTACTAAAACAAGTGGGAGTACACATTCAATGTGAATATCAAATAAAATTATCAAAAAAGGCTTTGTGGATGCCCAAGAATTAATAAATATAATGAAGTACGAGCACAATTGTGCAAGACAGAAGGATGTGACGACAAGTTACGTGACAATCTGGTTACGTGTTAGCAAACATTTGATGACGTATTGGAAAAAAAATAATAAAGATTTAGGTCAACTGACAGACATACTACACACAGGAAAATAACAGGGTTACCCTTATCATTTGCGCAGGGGATGTAGCTGTGCGACGTACTATTACCAGCCATACAAACCAGGCATGCAGATTGGATGCTCCAGTTTTATGACAGCAAAGCATGAATGAAAAAAGGAGCACTTGTGAAGAGACCTTTGTTTGAAACACAATTCTGTTTATTTTATGTTAACCTTACTCGATTTCTCAGCTGTGTAAGTTTTAAACCCTTCCAGTCACCAAGTTCCTGCTCATTCAACATACAATTACAGTAGAGGTCTGATAACTGGTCCCTAATACTGTATAAAATTTTGAATTTATATGGAATTTCTAGAGATGCTGGATTTCATTGATTTGTCTGTACATCTCTCCTCCGAGTCCTAAATTCAAGCAAGGGAAAACGCAATTTTGCTTTCTTAAATCACGCAATGCCAAGGGCTCAAGTTGTCCAGAAAACACGGAATAGCTCCCGATAACGTGACATTTTTCTGATTGTATTTACTGCTTCCATGATGAAACGACAGCGTCTTCATTCTACGAAAAGCACTCTTGAACCGACAAGATTATTATTTATGAAAGTAAACCATTTATCATACACCACGCATTCCTCTAACCTTCAATAATTTTACAGTACGACACTAAACCGCCAAAGCGACTGCACACGCGACGCTCAGATCGTGTAGAGATAACTCGGCGTTACCGAATTGCATTTCAAGTACAGCCTCGGACGACCGCGCTTAACATAATTCGTAATGAATTATTACTCTTTCCTGTTGGGCTGTGAAGACCCAGAATCGATAGAGGCACTCCTGACGTGAGGCTGGGCAGCTGAGGCGAGCTGAGTGGGGCTGAGAGGGCGCGAGGAAGATGCCGAGGTCCTCTCTTTGAGACCAGAAATTGAAGTCAATGTTTTCTGCAACCATGTCCCTCGCTGGCCTTGTAGCTCCGAAATGGCTGAGTTCAGTTGATGGGTCACGTCCTGGTCGATCAATATATTATTATACATCTTTGTATAAAAATATTTAAGCATTAACTGAGTGTCTTATTGGTTTTCTTCTGTTCAGGGCATAAATCGATTGTACGCCAATGCAAAATTCGGCACTGCACCAGGATGTAAGTTAATGGACAGAAAACTGTCTCTTTCGGTGCTATTTTAGAAGAAGAAAATACCATTTCTCAAGGAACGGTCTTAAAAATAACTTGCTATTGGCCATCAACAATTTAAATATCTACTATTAAAATATAAGCTTCTAAAATTACAACTTTTCAATACAACTTCTTATTTTTCCTCACAAAACCAGTTACCTGGTTCTTGCACTGCGTCTCGACCAGAGCGAGCTTGGTCTGCGCGAGTTCAAGTTCAAGTTCCCGCACTTGACTGCCCAGGGCGTTGAGCTGCTCACGGGACCCGGTCGGGGCTTCGTCAGGAGCGTTGCAGGAGGCGCTGCCGACACCCACGACCGGAGCGCTCAGGACACTGCGACACTTGCAGTCGCTTGCCTTGCAGTCTCTTATGAGGCTCTGTGTGCGAAAATGTACAATATTTCCGTATTGTCCTTATCAACAATATCTGCATAAAGTGAATCTTGGTGTAGTTTGGCACAAGTTTTTCTTTAATGCAAGTTTCGTTGAAGACCAGGGTGTATTTCTTATTGACAATTTTCTTATTGTTTTTCTCTATTCGGCGAATTAGGCTCTAGATAGGAATCAAGATTTCTATCAAGAGCCTAATTCGCCGAATAGGAGTTCGCCGAGATAGGAATCAAGATTCCTATCAAGAGCCTAATTCGCCGAATAGAGAAAAACAATAAGAAAATTATCAATAAGAAATACTCTTATTGACAATTTTCTTATTGCTCTACTACTCTAGCATTAAGAAAATTGTTAATAAGAAATACTCCCCGGTCTTCAATGAAACTTGCATTAAAGCGAATCTTGTAAACATATGATGACATTAATTTAATTATTTAATTTAGCGATAACTAACACTGCTCACCTCACCACTGTCGTAAAATTATTAAATTAAGAAGTTTCAACTAAAGCCAATTCAATTGTTTTTGGTATCTATTTTACTAACACTGGCACTTTTTACATGAGATTTTAGGTCGACTGCAAGTGACAGCAATCAAACACCGTGGGCCGAATAATCAAACTTGATAGCTTGCACTCCGACTCAACGCGGCGCTCGTCTCAGGATTTGCAATGATAATAATAATATAATAGAACATATTCCAATAATATAAAAGAGGATTTCTATTATATTATATAACGTATTTTATTATTACTTATAAAATAATAAAATTTTATATTTTATTATTTATATTTATTATTATTTTATTACTTTATAATAAGTCTAACAGCCATGAGGCAGCATTATAAATGACAGTGCCAGCGATCATCCATAATTGAAATCAAAAGTAACAAATAGTACACAAAGGTGACTAGGTTTCTACGTAAAATAACTTGTCAAGAATTACCAGGCTCAAGATTAAATAGAACATGAAAAAAAGACCGTTTTAATGTAACACGCTAATAAAGAGTTTCTTTCTAAGTTAATTGACTATGTATTTTTTATTTTATTATTTTTAACAAGCCTCGTAACAAGGTCCTGAATAGGACTCGCTGTACAGTGTGCGAGTACAGCTTGCTAACACAACTTAAAGGTCTACACAATTTCCAGTAGTCTAGTATTAAACCAAACAACATGGAAAAATGTAAAACCAGATGTAGTACAAAATAGTCGACGCGAAATATGTGCAATTAGCCTCAACATTCAACTAATTAAAAGGTTTCAATCCCAAATTCTTCCCTATTCAACTGCGGATGCAGACAACGTTTGAAGTTGAGAGTAATTTTAACTTTGCATTTTCTCATGCTTAATTCGTTAAATTCATCAATTAAATTTCCATCAATATAATTTCTTCCCTAATACTGCTAGATGGCAGTGCACTCAGAACTGCACCCTATTTAGCTAGATATTTTCCTTGGAATATTGAAAATGTTTGTCGCACTAAGCGGAGATGGGTGCGCATGTAACATAGGCGTGAAAGGAGTTATTAACGTGTCTGTCATAACTATAGCAACAACTGTTATAACTATAACAATAACTGTCATAACTATAATAATAACTGTCATAACTATAGCAATAACCGTCATAACTATAGCAATAACTGTCATAACTATAACAATAACCCTCATAACTATAGTAACAATAACTGTCATAACTATAACAATAACAGTCATAACTATAACAATAACCGACATAACTATAACAGTCATAAATATAACAATAATACAATAGACAATATTGTTTACCTTGATGTTCTCAATAGCAAGAAGGTGCTGGCAGCGTTCATTGTCAAGCCGCTGTGACAGCTGCGAGCAAATGTTCTTATATTCTGTGACTATGGCAGCGCTGCGCTGCTGCTCTTTGTCACTTCGCTCCACCTCCCGCTTCAGCATCTCCTTCACCTGCGCACCAGGATTGCCTTCCTTTACGATGTTATGTCATTTGCAAGACTAAGGTGAACACACTGGCTAAGAGAAATTTATTTCATGCCCCTCCAATGCCCATACAGAAATTCATGCCCATTTCATGCCAATACAGAAAGTCATACTCATTTCATGCCAATACAGAAATTTATTTCATGTATGGGTCTAAGATCCCATGACCCTCCCATGTTTAGTGACGAGAAGCTGCAGTGTACTCCACTGTTAACGATTGCAACAACGCCAAGAGAGACCTCAACTTCAAGCAGCAAAAGTATCCATATGATTAGCGGATAACTTCGAGCAAAATAAAAAAATATAGGTATATATTACTCAGTACTCACTGCAGTGAGTGACAGAGAGCGCATTTTCTCGTCGATGAAAACGTGAAGTCACGAACAGATGGACAGACAGACAGACGGACGGACATGACAAGCACAATAGCGCCTTTTCTCATTTATGGAAAAAATGCACTATTGTGCTCGCCATGTCCGTACGTCTGTCTGTCTGTCCGTCCGTGACTTCAAGTTTTCGTCCACGAGAAAATGCGCTCTCTGTAACTCACTGCAGTGAGTACTGAGTTATATTTTTTCCATAAATGAGAAAATGCGCTAAAAATCAGTAGCTAATTAGGAGATCAGGATCCGTTGATTAGAAACCTGTTATGCAAACTTGACGATCTCAAAAATTTTGAAAGTCCAACTACTGAAGTTTCCTGCTTCCCTCTTACTAAATCAAATATTGTTAATAGAACTCAAGAAAAAACTCGTTTTGAACATGAATTTAGATGAGCAGAAATCAATTTCGTGAACAACATTCAACAAACAACGTCGTTTGGCCAGTTTTAAAAGTATTAAATAAATAAACAATTTCTGCAGTTTGAGACGTGGAATTTTGATAATAAAATATACCTTGACGTCTTCATCACCAAACGCAGGTGATTCCGGCCTACACCACGCCTTCGCCTGACTCTGGCAGGACCTTCCCTCTATGAAGGTTAGTCATGAGATGATGTGGGTGAGTCAACGTCATCATGCATCACCTTCATTACCTGATACATAATTCAGAGAGAACCAAATTACCTGTGAAGCCTCCTGCATGAGGCGATTCTTCTCTTGCTCTGCTTCGGTGAGCGTCTGGCGTAGCGCTGCTGTCTCCTTGCCGGCACGGTCACAGATCTCCTCGAGCTGCGACAGAGCAAGCGGTCAAGTTCGGTCGCAAAACACGACCAAAATATATCATGAAACACTCTACAGACTTGTGATCTTAGCATATTGATGCCAAAAATAGTATAACCTATTTTTTCTGAAGATTGGCAATTAGCTTATTGATAAAAAACATTTACAAAACAATTAAATTTGGAATTAATATTTCAAGATTATCATTCAACTGCAAAACTGCAGTTGAATGCAGTTTTACAACTGCAATTTATTCAGCGTACACTCAACAGGAATTTTGGTCTGACATAGAACACAACTATTTTAATTTTGTACATGAAAATTAGTTATAGTCAATAACATGATGACAAATTTTGACAATACAAACCAAGATAGAAGAAATCATGGAGTAAGTTAAAATAAGTAAATTCTAGTCATTTCCATAAACAGAGTCATAAAACCGACTATCAGCTCTAAATACAAATCTTGAAATCGAATAAAAATATGCAACAAAACCCCGAGCGGAGCACTGCAGGCAGTAAAATGTTCCTATATACACAGAAAAAAATTGGATTGGCAAACGGCGAAAGTTTACATGGTCAATACGGCGGGCTAGAAGATCGTTCTCAGCGTCGAGACGCATACTCTCCTCGGTGAGACGCTTGTTTTCCTGCTCCAGGCGCTCAGCGACGCTCTCCCCACTCTCGCGCTCTGAGGACAGACCGGTCAATGACTACCTGGCTGCTAGTAGCCACATAAAACAAAAGAAGCACTAAACTGAGGCTGCGAGCTTTGAATAAAACCTACTTGCTAGTAACAAAGAGACCAATTAGAGGGCTAGCTGAGGCTGCAAGCTTACTATAAAACCAACCATTGATATCACACAGTCTATTAGTCAATTTCGAGATGATTCGCATAATTATTGTTTTCTTGTTATGAAGTTGGCTTTTGATGTTTATGGAAGAGTTGTAATGAACCTATTGACACAAACCTTGGATAAGCACGTATTCCCGCTCGTATTTCTCAAGCTTCTTAGTTTTGACGGAGTTGGCAATACGGAAAAGTTGGCGCACGGCATCTTCATTCCGGAACTTTTTAGGCAATGAAACCCGGAAAAATTTGAGAACATTTTCGAAGTCCTGGGAGACCAACTCCTTTCGGGACATCTGTGGAGAACACCCTCGAGTAATCAAGATGCACATGAAGATTTGGAATGAATTTTGGTAAGAAAACAGTCATGATGGCGTTGGGTAAGCTCGCCATGCATTAAGGCAACGAAACCTTCTCGATAGTTTTCATAGAATGACAAGTATTCATAGACAGAAATGACAAGAACATAGACAGAAATGACAAGTATTCAGCTTCAACATATGTGAGAAAAATGTGTCAGAATAACCCACCATGAGTAGCGCAATGGCCACTTGGAAAACTGAGTTGAAGCCAGTGAGGAGGAAGAGGTCGAGGTACCGGAAGACCATCAGCAGCGGGAACTTGGCAGTGAAGAGCGTGAGCAGCCATTGTGACGCGAACATGTGCACATCCACACCCAAGTTCACGAAGTGACAGTATACGTCATTCACGTTATCCTGCAATATTGTTAGTCTTGTACTACTTGTGAACGATTAATCACGCTCTACATTAAATGCCATTTGTTAGATACCATGGCAGATGATCAACGCTATGATCAACGCTCTAGATCATATTTGTGTTATTTCCTCGGTTGAAGTTGTTACCAATGTGTTTTATTGCAGTTGTGCATCATTATAATTTTCCCCGAAGTGTTCTATTCTGATAGGGATAATATGTGAGCTCAGTTCTTATCTAATGAGAATGAATTACAAAGGGATCACTTAAAGTGAAGTTTAACAAGCAAGTATTTTCAAAATTATGACAAGGTAAAGCATCTAATGAGAATGAGTTACAAAAAGAACATTTCCAGTGAAGTTTTACAAGTAATTATTTTCAAAATTATGACAAGGTAAAGCATCTAATGAGAATGAGTTACAAAGTGAACATTTACAATGAAGTTTTACAAGCAATTATTTTCAAAATTATGACAAGGTAAAGCAAAGTCTCTCCACCTCCATGAGACGCTCTAGTTGGTAGAATCGCAAGTGCAGAACTTTGAAGCCATCTTTGAATAGCTCCCTGAAGCCGTAGTCTGACATGATCTTCACCAGCAGACAAAAAGCTTGTTCTTCTGGCATCTGTTAACCAACATATTATTAGGCAAGTTTATTATAAATATGATAAATAACGAAATTATAATAATTAAATACCGAAATAATATCAGTAATAATAATTGACTTAATGACAAAAAAAGATGAAAGAAAAAAGGTGAAAAAGAGAGATGATTTACTTCTACTAATGAATGAAGAGATAAGCAAATATTAATCCAATTTAGACATGTAGAAAATGTTTTAGCATTATTTGCTTGGATGTTAAGAGATGCCTTAAAAGTGGGCCGTAGTTCAATGCTTTGAGCAATGAGTTGTCCCTTAATTTGTCGCTAGGCGAATTATTCATTAGCAACGGCATTCGTCATCACGCGTTTCACTGATTATAAACGTAAATTGTCTCTATGATACAAATAAGGGGAATATCTGGCATGGGCAGGGTGGGGGCAGAGTACCAAGATTAGCGCAGAGAGGCGCGGGTTCGATCCCACCTCTGTGCGCCAGTTTCTGGTCAGAATCGGCGAGGAGGCCGGACGGTTAAGCACAACAGAATTGTAGCAGCGAGTTACGAGTTCGAGACCGCAAAATCCTGTGAATGTTCTGCGATGTTAAGAATCGGCGACAGACCTACAGCCAAATAAACGCTGAAACCGCTATTATTATTATTATTAATAATGCATATAGAAAGGCGTTACATGGAGTAGCAGAGAGGCGGCCAGGAAAGAGAGGCCCTGGCAGTACGCAAGCTCCTCGTCGTACACGGCGTACGCGCGGCTGATCTTGTAGAGGGCGTCCTGACCTCCTCCCCCAGACTCCTTGAAGAACTCGTGCGCCGGGAAAGTCCTGTTGATGTCCCGCAGGATCACCTGGTCGCTTGGACAATCCTGAGTATAATGCAGATTTGGTCACATGGATTTCACAATTACCCAGTAATAGGATTTTTCATTCAAAAAAGTATCATTTGGTATTCATTCTCGCAGCTCATGAGTATTGTATTGATTTAATATTGTAGTATTGATCAATAATGAATGGTGGTATATTAGTCATCGTTTTCATTTCCAGCAGGAAAACTGACGTGTACAGAGGTGATAATTCTACAAGTTTGTTCTTTATAATAAGATCATTAAGATTTCAGTAACAACATATACCACGCAAAGCATAGCTATAATCGCAAACAACAAAAGGATTATCATGAAGCATAGCACACAGTATCGAGTAACATATTTAAAACACTCAAGCAAAAATGCAGCGATTCTAAACTTTTCTTTAGTAAAACAAAGCTGTCGCTAGTCCAGAACTAACAGTTCTTGGTCAGATATTTAAAAATAATCAGACCGGCACACACCTTGGTGAGAAGGATCCTGTATGTTTCCATCATGGAGTCATCATGCGCACATCCTGCCAGCAGCTGCCACACCTCCCCCCGTAGAGCTTCAGGCACGCCGCGCCTCACGAGCTTGGACAGGCCCTTAGGGAACTGATAGGGCGCAGCCTGCCAACGCGGCAGCACCTGAAAGAAAGGCATACTCGTCAAGCCTTAATGGCATCTTGAAGATGACACATTTAATCGAGGCTCAAATGGACTATCCATTCGGAAATCAGTGATATCAATAATAACTCAGGTGAATTTCCAGATGTTTTGCTGGCAAAACTCCACAAAAGCTGTAAACGTTACCATGTTGCACCCAAAAGGTACGTAATCAAACAACAAAGTTTTATACCAAAATAACTTGCATCACTGAAGGCCAGAAAATGCAACAGGGTATTTGATTTAACAATAATTTCTGAACTTTTATAATTTTATTCCAAGCATGGAGAGTACATCATCTAAAATGTTATATACCGATATTTTTTAAAAGCGCCCAAACTAAGCAGCCTGTGATTGTTACCATCCAGTGACCGCAGCAGCTGTTTTCCAGCTTGTGATTGGTGGGTTTAGCTTGAAAAGCCGTCAGTGATTGGCTGACGGAATTACAAACTCTAAAGTTTTTTTTTAAGTATGGCTCCAGGTGAGGACCTCAGCATTTGTGAATCAGGCATGCTGGACAACGTACCTCCTTCCACATGTCCAGCTCGCTCTGGGGGCAGTCTTTGGACACTTCGCCTGAGCCGCTCAACAAGGGCTCGTCATCGTCTGCTGAGAACAATACATTTGTTACCACAACAGCATTTACCTTCATTAGGATCTGAGTAGGCTTAATAATACTGGCTCCATTCAATTGAAGAACCACAAAATGCTCTGGAAATGTTGGGAATCTTATCTCACATCATCAGGCCATTTTTTGGCACACATCTTAATCGTCAAACTCATTTCAACCATAGAAGGAAGTGGTCACGAGACTCCACCTTGCATTCGACAAGTACTTTCCAGAGCTTCAGGAGAACCATATATCATAAGATATATCTTAATGAGTTAATGTCAATTTTTTATGCTAATTTTTAACTTGGGCTTAGCACAAATACTGAAAGCAACATAAACTAATTAATTTCCAGGGAAACTTCTAGCGCAATTAGCTTTGAAATTTTGCAATTTACTAGAAAGTGTATGCTTATGGCGACAGAAATTTGAGCATATACGGTATACACAATCTAGGAATACTTGAACCTAAAATTACACGTTACCAGGAAGCAGAAGCCCTGATACCAGGAAGCTGAAGCCCTGATACCAGGAAGCTGAAGCCCTGATACCGGGAAGCTGAAGCCCTGATACCAGGAAGCTGAAGCCCTGATACCAGGAAGCTGAAGCCCTGATACAAGATTGCCTACGTATATAATAATAATTCATAACTAATGAAAAAGAACGAGTAATACAATAAGACCATACCAGAGTCATCGCCAGCCGGCGTGTCAACACTGGAGATGCTGGGGGAGCGGGCGCCTCCTGACAGTAAACTGGACGCTGCGAAGTAGGGGAGGTTCAGGGGCAGCGAGAGGGACGGTCGCAGCCGCTCTACCTGTAGATAATAATGTTGATGGCAATTGGCGTACAAGGAAGAAGCTTGTAATCAACAAAAAATGGTTCCTGATACAGGCAAGAAGTAGATTATTTAAATAATAGTTATTGTGGTAACATTATTTATCTTACCACAATAGGTAACTTACAAGCTGCTCAAGTTTGGGGATTAAGTAATTTTATTTTCTGCTAAATAGTTGTCGGTTTCTTCAACTATCCAGCATTCAACAACTTAATAAAAATATATATGCATTCAAGTATCTAATACTTGACAAAAAAATACGCAAATAGAAGCAACATTTTGAAAGAATTCAATAAATACATAATGATTGTTACGTCATGGTGTAAGAACTTTCCCTTAAGCATAGAATAAATAAGAAACATCAATTTACCTCGCCCCGATTCTCAACATGAATCACTTCAAAATGCAGCTCATCCAGACTAGAGGTGGACGACGTGATTTCCACCTGAAGGCAGAACAAGCATTCACATTACAACCCACGTCAGAAGTGAACAGTAACAGATTAAATATCACACATCGCAAAATAATGATGAATACTACACTAAGAAGCATGCAACTCTCAAAGCACTATAGGTATAGCAGAGCTGTCTTTATTACGCAAAACATACACAGGTATATGCAAAGACATGGCACAACGGTCCTTACAATGAAGCTTTACTATTATTCCTAGACCCAGACAATTCAGAGAAAATAGTACATACAAATTTTGTAGAATTTGTTGTGTTAACACTACTCACAAGTCTCCATACATTCTCTAATAATTCTCATTAAAATACGACATAAACGGTAAATATAACGTGAAGAAGACATGAACAACGTAATAATTTAGGTTTAAGAACAGCCTTGCACACCTGTTTGAGTTCCAGAGCAAAGAGATGCGTGAGCGGCTTCTTGGTAGTCAAAACCTAAATAATCATTACTATGTCGAACATGAAATTAATAGGATTCTATATATTATTTTTAGGTATAAATTCCAACACATTGGTTTGAAGTTTCCACAATTATATGAGAACAGAGTAGTTGATAAGTAGTCGCTGTCTGCCACAAGCCTTGATAGTAGTATAAATTTCAAATTCAGTACCACTCACTAGACTTTCCTATTTCGGGGAAGATAATTTTCTAATTTTCCTTTCTCATTTTACTGCTTCAGGTTATCCGTTAATTGTTTGAAGGTTCTAGGCATGATAATCGGCAGCAATAAGACAATTAGCCACAAGAGCATCCCGTTGCTACAACACCAAAGTCGGAAGGCTTTCAGAACTGACCAACAATGTTACTCTCAAATAACCCTACCAAACGTTTGCTGACTCAGGTCATCATCATTTTATCGGGTATCAGGTGATATCAGGTATCTTTATAATAATTGTTATTGTCATACGACAAACTCGGTACTAATGCTACAATATCAAAGTCAGAAGGCTTTCAAAACTGGCCAACAATGTTAATATCAGATAACCATACCAAATGTTTGCTGACTCAGGTCATCATTATATCAGGT
This sequence comes from Hyalella azteca, assembly GCF_000764305.2. NCBI lineage: Eukaryota > Metazoa > Arthropoda > Malacostraca > Amphipoda > Hyalellidae > Hyalella > Hyalella azteca. The sequence continues at coordinate 97,763 of NW_025937067.1, forward strand.
ATCATTATAATAATTGTTATTGTTTTATGACAAACTCGGCCATATTAGAGATAAATGAGCAATAATGAGACTCACTCATGACTAGGTCAATGGCGACGGACATGAGAACTCGTCCGTCCTTGGGAGTTTCTTGGTTGAGAGAAGCAAAGACAGGATCCCGGGGGTCCCAGCGTCCTAGAGAACAACTCATTTTAGTGCCAGCAGAACAAACTCATCTTCTTAGGACTCTTAAGGCCACTATACTAATATGAGGTCAGTAATATAAACTCTGAGTATAGTTTATATTATGATGATTATATATTTTCTCTGATCATCTGTTGTTTCTACATTAATTTTAAAAAGGGCTGAAAAAAAGTTAAATAAAGAACTAAAGTAAAGTAAATAAAGAACTCAGGGTTGATCTGCCTCAGCAAATACTTGCAGATCAGCTATTGTAAACAAAGCTAATTTGTATAGACTGTAATACTTACATAATATTATGTATATTATGTATAATATAATGTATATTAGGTATAATATAATGTATATTATGTATAATACAATGTATATTATGTACAAAATACTATGTATGTAGTCATACAACAAAAGCGTTCTCACCAGCAACCTGGTAGACTTTGGTTTGTGCAAGCGACAAGGAGGAAGGGCCGCCGTTAGTGGAAGCGTTGGAAGCGCCGTGTGGAGCGCTGCCAGGTCCACCAGATGTAATCTTCACATTCATCATACACAAGAATTTAAATAAATAATTTTTAACTTAAAAATAAAATCCGGCATGACCACGTTCAAAAGTTTAGTATCAACTTCAATCGCGAGTTAAATGGTTTCTTAAATTTCTTAAAATTTCCTCGAAACATAATTTATATATAGTATAACAGGGAAAAGGTTTGATTTTACAAGCTTACTAGGTATTTGCTAACCCACGAGTGAACATCAATATTATATTGGAACCAAGAAGAATAAAAAATTGATTTACTGCGACCATTTCGAGGAGATTCATATCAGCATTCTTACTATTTGCTAACCTACTAGTGAACATCAATATTATATTGGAATCAAAACAATAAAAAAAATTGAGTTACCGCGACCATTTCAAGGAGGTTCATATCAGCAAGCTTACTATTTGCTAACTCACTAGTGAACATCAATATTATATTGGAACCAAAACAATAAAGAAAAATTGAGTTACTGTGACCATTTCGAGGAGGTTCATATCAGCATTCTTGACGTTGTGGCCAGGAGCGATGAGGAGACAGGATGACAATATCTATAGCATTTAGATGGTTGATGTTGGCTCCAGGGCTGATTTGAGCGTTAATTTGCTGGTCTACGGCTGCGCACCCATTTTGCCAAAGCATTTGATAGTGTTCCGCATGAGCGGCTGTTACGTAAAGTGAAGTCTTTGGGAATTGAGGGAAACCTACTCCAATGGATCAGAGATTTCGTGTCAGACTGGGCATCAGTGCGCAGTGGCGTGCCACGAGGAAGCGTTCTTGTGCCTATTTTGTTCGTTGCTTTTATAAACGAGTGTCCAGCGTGTGCTCCATGTATGCCGACGACCAGAGGTGGGCAGTAGCGCGCTACATGTAGCGGCCGCTACCCTAGTAACAATTGTAAAATGGGCCCATGAGGGGCCCATGTGACAATGTGGAAATGAGGTGGCATTACGGTTTCAACATATGGGGCCCACATTGATGCTATCTTACTCTGAAAAAATTATATCTGCATTCAAGTATCTAATACTTGACAAAAAAAATACGCAAATAGAAGCAACATTTTGAAAGAATTCAATAAATACATAATGATTGATACGTCATGGTGTAAGAACTTTCCAATTAAGCATTGAATAAATAACAAACTTCTATTTACCTCGCCCCGATTCTCAACATGAATCACTTCAAAATGCAGCTCATCCAGACTAGAAGTGGACGACGTGATTTCCACCTGAAGGCAGAACAAGCGTTCACATTACAGCCCACGTCAGAGATGAAGAAATAAAAACACAAGAAATATTACACATCGCAAACTAATGATGAATCCTTCACTAAGATGAACGCAATTCTCAAAGCACAATAGCAGTGTTGTATTTAATATGCAAAACATACGCAGGTATATGCGAAGACAAGACACAACGGTTCTGACAATGAAGAATCACTAATTATTCCTAGACACAGACAATTCAGCGGCAATAGTACCATATAAGAATTTTAAAATACTTTGTTGTATTAACACAACTCACGAGTCTCCATACATTCTCTAACAATTCTCATTAAAATACAACATAAGCGACAAATATAATGTGAAGTAGAAGACATGAACAACGTTTGATTGGTTTGTTGGTTTTGTACCGCCATGAGTACATTTTTATATTCATGGCTGTTTTTTTGGGGGGGGTTTTGTACAGCCAATGTTGGTTTTAGCACAGCCCTGCACACCTGTTTGGGTTCCATAGCAAAGAGATGCGGTAGCGGCTTCTTGGTGAAATACCTACCAGATGTTAACACTACTCACAAGTCTCTATACGTTCTCTAATAATTCTCATAAAAATATGACATAAACGGCAAATATAATGTAGAGTAGAAGACATGAACAACGTAATAATTTAGGTTTAAGAACAGCCTTGCACACCTGTTTGAGTTCCAGAGCAAAGAGATGCGTGAGCGGCTTCTTGGTATTGGTGGAAGCGTTGGAAGCGCCGTGTGGAGCGCTGCCAGGTCCACCAGATGTAATCTTCACATTCATCATACACAAGAATTTAAATAAATAATTCTTAATTAAAAAAAATCAGGCATGACAATGATTCGAAAATTAATATCAGCTTCAATCGCGAGTTAAATGGCTTCTTAAATTTTATGAAATTTTCTCGAAATATAATCTATATGCCTTAAAAAAATTTTGATTTTACAAGCCTACTATTTGCTAACCCACCAGTGAACATCAATGTTATATTGAAACCAAAATCAATAAAGAAAAATTGAGTTACTGCGACCATTTCGAGGAAGTTCATATCAGTAAGCTAAGCTTACTATTTGCAATCCCACTAGTGAACATCAATATTAAATTGGGACCAAAATCAATAAAGAAAAATTGAGTTACTGCGACCATTTCGAGGATATACATATCAGCATTCTTACTATTTGCTAACCCACTAGTGAACATCAATATTATATTTGGACCAAAACAATAAAGAAAAATTGAGTTACTGCGACCATTTCGAGGAGGTTCATATCAGCATCCTTGACGTTGTGGCCAGGAGCGATGAGGAGGCCAAAGCAGCGCTCAATACAGAGCTGATCTCCCACCGCCGCATGACAAGCATCGCCGGCATCACCGCTGCCAAGAGACGAGGGAGACGGTGCCACGCTGATGTGTAACTCCTTGTCCAGGTTGCAACGAAGCTTGAAGCATTCCTTGTCTCGAGGAACGGTGTAAAAGTTTCCCTGTGAATTAGAATACTTGAAATTGATTTCAAAAATACATATCGCATCTCAGAGCACTATGTCAAAGTTCTGTTGCCAATATAAATCAAGTTTTTCTATTTCTTTTTTTATGGCAGATATTTTTGCATGAACTCTAAGAGGAAATGCCATGAAGTGGTTTAAATTCCTCATAGTAGTTAACTGTAATGTCAGTGACAGAGGGAGAGACTTGCCTTGGCATCTTCCTCCTTGATTTCTAGTGAGATATCAAAAAGGTGTTTGAGATGCTGGCCATTTGTAGTGTCAGGTCCCTTGTTGCTTTTGGTCTCAGCAACACCATTCACTGCTTTTGGCACGCGACGGAAGGCAGCACCAAAACAATCCACAATCTTGCCAACCTGATATTAGTCAAATTCAAATTATTAGTATTAGATCTTGCACAAGACTTGTCAAAAAAAATATCAAGCCAACACTCTATCTACTGAAAAAATTGGATTGAGAGGCAACAGCGCAAAATGTACGAGAAATCCATTTGACTGAATATTCATCTGAATACCAGATTGACATTAAATTGCGACGTTCAAATATATAGATGTTCGACTAGAAATTCTCATTTTGAACACTTTTTTCAAGCAAGGATTGTACTGCTGCAATCACCTTGAATGTAAAATACAATACTGCCATTGCCATTGAGGAGAAATGAGTTATCTTCAAAAAGCACATGCAGAATACGATGAACTTACTGCCTCAGGGATCTGGCAGCGGAAGACATGGCACTGCACGATGCTGGTGGCAGGACTAGAGCCGTGGATGGTTGTGAAATTGAAGCAAGCGGCGTCAGGAGTGCCTAGGGTGCCATGAGTGCATTTCCGGATAGTGGAGATGTGATATCGAGTGATTTCCTGATTACTCTCTGCATCGTATATGCTGCACAGAAAAACACTTGTTGTTAAAAGACATTAGTTCGTGACAATCTTTGTTCAAAACATTATTCAGGAAGATTTAATTGATTATAAGACGAAAAACTTATAGTAAATAAATACTACTTAATTTTGAATGGAATGATTAGAGAGTAGGAATAACGAATGTTAATTATAGTGCAATTTATTATTGTTTTTCTGCGAAGCAGTTATAATGGCGTCTGGTTCATCGCAATATCATTATGGTCGCATAATATCGGCGTCCGGCGTCACATGGTCGAATTTTCGCCGATGGCACGCGAGTCGAGCAGCAGCGTCCATTACAAATTGCAGTTCATCAAGTGCCGTGGTCGAAAGTCCTCAAAGTGTGGCATTACCATAGTCCAATCTGGTCAGAACGAGCGCCACCACGAGGGCCTCGAGAGACAGCGGCTGACGCTACGTATTTCTCGCAGAGCGCCAAAACAAGCGGTGGTGACTTTGGCAATGTGATTGTTGATAGAAAGTTCAGAGTACAACAGAATGCCGAGCTTGCGAAACGAAGACGCAAGCATGATGAACTCGTTGCCTACGCGAAAAGGGTTAGACGGAAGCTGATGCTGGCGCCGAGCCGTCGGTTTTTGATGCAGAAAAAACAAATAAAGTCGGTTTTTGATGCATTGAGCTGGTGCCGGTTAGAGCGCATCTAGTCTGAGACGGCGTCCACGCAGGCAGACTGCTGGGCCAGCAACACTGCGCCTTCAGCCGGTGCACAGTAGCCATATATTTGGGTGTCGTCGGTGAACATATGCGGATTCAAACTGTGTGAATCAATATGCGCAATACGTTGACAGTATATAACAGGAGGAGAATCGGGCCGAGAACTGCTCCCTGGGGTACGCCGCAAGTGACTAACGTTGAAGTAGAAGAGTTCCCGCGTCGAACGCATCGGAATCTATTGCCGAGAATGGACCCGAACCACCGCAGTACTGTGTCTCGCAGGCCGAATGATATACGTCAAGTTGACGCAATAAAGTTGCATGGTCGACCGTGTCAAACACGGCCGACAGGTCGAGTAAAGCCAGTGCCGCAATGTCGCCGCGGTCTACAGCTCACAGAATGTCTGAAAGCACCTTAAGTACAGCGGTTTCCGTGGAGTGGAGTTGACGGTATGCAAACTGGAGGGGAGGCATGAGACCGGACTGCTGAAAATGGTCATTCAGCTGTCGGGCCACAACGTGTTCCAGAAGTTTCGACAAAATCAATAGGTTCGATATATGGGATGAGATGGTTTTTTCAATAGAGGCATAATGTAAGCTGATTTGAAGTTCATTGGAACAACACAGTCAATGGGGCAGCAATTGAAATGTTCGACCAGAAATGGTGCCAGGGTTACGACATTCCTTCCCCTTAAGTAACGTTTTCGGCAGCGGATCGCTGGCACACTGCTTTTTGGGCAGCACGCGCACGGCAGCGATGACATCGTCAGCAGTGACGCGAGTGAACTTTGGAGCACGCAGTCGAACAGGCACGCGGCAAATGTTGCCGGCGGAACATCGGCTGACGTCGATCGCAGAGCAGAAATATTATTATAAAAAACGCATGGAATTCCTCCACGCTTATGTCACCCGAAGCCTCTGTATGACCTCTTCCCATGAATTTATCTAGCGATCGCCACAGCGCTCGAGGATCACTGCGTTGCGCGTCGACTCTCTGGCGTCAAAATGACTCTCTTTTAGAACGAAGAAGGTCTACATAATTGCGACGCGCATTTCGCCAGGTGGAGGCCACAGCGACGGCAGCAGCAGGATTGCCGCGTCTGTTCGCCCGGTAGACAGCCCGCTGGAGCAGTCGAATCCCTCGCTTCGAGACTTGACATTCATCGTCGAACCATGGGTTGGAGATTCGAGGTACTCGAACTGTGCGTGCAGGAATGAGGTCATCGCGTGCACAGGTCAGCTCGGTATTGTAGATTTGCACGAGGTCGTTGACTGATAGTGCCGACCATGAGTTAGGCCGACATAGTCGCGACGACTGCAATTTTTCGCATTAGACATCGCAGTCCGAGACCGCGTCACGGGCGACAGGAAACGGTTTCGTGCGCTGGCACCTGGCGCAGACATGGCACCATCCACTTAAGTAGTCGATGGTCGGATGTTGCGATCTCGATGATGTCGACTGGCAGATTTTGTCAAAACTGGTAGACTTTGTCATAATTTGGGGGAAGAATGCTAACAGCAAGATATAGGGCGAAGTAGTTGTTCTTATTCATGGGGGGGGAACTCTGGGATTGTCCAGGATAAAATAAGAGCAACGCTCCGTTGTAGGTTGCGGGGTACGGTATGTAACTAGCTGGGAGTGCGTCAGGTGTGAGTCCCGGGCCAACTGAGCCGTTGCGTGGTCATCAGCAAGTCGGGTGGCGTGATCAAGGTGGGGTGGTTGGAGTGGTGTTGATGTGTTAGGAGCAACCGCCAAGGGAAGCATAACGAAAGTGACAAGCGACGAGATTTGCAACGACCAGCCGCGATAGCTTGAGGACAGAGTTCCAAAGACATCCGTGAACATCCAAATGCGCTTGAGCAAAGATTTCGTTAACAACAGTGGGAGAGATTAAAATTTCGACGTCCTCCAAAGAACTTCCCATAAGGCTCCAGTAAATCTTTTAAGTTAATCTTAATCTTGAAGGGGTGAAAACTTGATAGCCCAAAACTCCAGCCTTGTTCCAGCTTCAGCCGTTTTACAGACCTCGAGTCCCGGGATTGACTCCACCAAAAGTCGGGAGTCTATGCCAGCGCAGCTGCATCAAGAAATACCATCGAAGGTGCAAAAAAAAATTTCACGAAGGTCCCGCGAGACCGTCGATTAATGGCGGAGCAAAATATGGCGTAATCGACCAGCCACAGTCTCCGGGAGTCTCTGTTCCAAACCCGGTGATGTACCAGTTGTGGAACTCAAGTTAGGCAGTTTTTTATTTTAGCAGAGAGCGCCCAGTAGGTGTCGTTGTTATACCTAGCTGTGGACAATAACTCTACAATTTCTGTACATACTTAAGTCTGTGTCTGATTTTTGTAATACATGTAGTGTTAAATATTTCCATGTGTCGTCATTTCCCTCATGTACTTTATTCATTATTGCCCGATAGGGAACCTCAAGTGCCATTGAAACCCCTATGGCCAAAACTTGACAAATAAATACATCAAGTTCCTCTAAGGAGGAAGAGATATAAGTAGTAGTAACACTACTTTTTAAACCTGATCAGGAAATGTGAGATAATTTGTTAGCAAGCATAACTGTTTCATGAATTTAAATTACCACCAAATCCAGCTTGGAAGTATGTTAAGTGGAAAAGGCAAATAATAAACAATTATCAAACAAACTTACATGACAGAGCTCTCTGAATGTGAAGGGACAGACAGCGATATCTCAATAGCTTGCTCTTGATGTTCACTGTTCAGAATAGACATTTTTTGTATGATCTCTTCATGAGTGCAGGCAGAGGAGATAGCAGCAGCACCAAGGTAAGAAATCCTGTTAAAGATGGTGTACTCATCACAAGACGGCTTCTCAATAGTGAGTGTTGTTGCTGAAGCAGTCATATTTGATGAAGAAGGGGAAGGCTCAAGATTGCTTGTAGGCCTGAGATCTGCTTTTGGCTGGTCACTAACTGAACTATTAAGGCTTGTTGCAGGTATGGCTTTAGCCCCTGATTCTGAAGCATTCAAACAGGGGGGTGGTTGCACGCTGAGAGGGTGCAGTTCGTCTGCTGAAAAATAGCACTATATTAATTAGAAATTCTAGGAGATATTATTAATTAAGAACATGGAATAGAGTATGCTAATTATAAATAAATTTTCTGCCAAATTGAGAACCATGAAAGCTGCTTACACAACAATAATAACACAATTATGTATTAAATATAAAATCAGTTGCAGTTTTTATATCACTTTGTGTGGGAAAATTCTTGCATAACCTACCTGCTTTTGGAACACATTGTAAAATTCCATGCTTCTCAAGTCCATTTTTAGTGGCACTGGCAACAGAGACAGTCTGTGGCACAACTTTTCCCTCCTCCTTTAGGTCACTAGCAAAGCTGGATGTTTTCTCTTGAGTTGTGCCTTCAGTTGTAACGTTTTCTGGTGATGCATCTAAAGACTTGAGAATAGCAGAATCATTTTCTTTTGTAACGCCACTGATCATATCCTGCATGACCTGAAAAATTACATTTTTTTACACTTTTAGTGACATTTATCCATCAATGTTGTATAAATATAATTAGAGAAAGAATTTGGGTTTTATAATTGATATAGGTGAATATAATGGAAAAATATTGAAAAGGTCTTTTCATGAATTCAATACAATGAAGTGATAGAACTATGCTAAGCATAAAAATCAAATTCAAGAATTGTGAACCAATGTTTCAACTTTCAACTATTTTTTTTTATCTTGGACAGAACAATCTTGACAATTAAAAATGATTTCCATCTTTCATTTCCCCATTATAAGACAAATTGAATTGACTGGAACCAAATTTTGACAAATATTTCTTGATAGATGTGGTGCCATTATACTGCCATACATTCTGTAACATGTATACGGTATACTGGAAATTCATCCATATTCCTTATTATCAGTGTCCCATAATATCTGTTGCTATGCCTACAGCTGGAAATTTTGCAAATCTATTTTTGAAGCCAAAAGACTTTCCATGTCAAATTTGTAACTGTATATTTTCACATAATTTAAATCACTTTTCCTGTTAAGTTTGTGTACTTACATACATTAAAATACGATTTTTCAAGTGTACGAATATTTATTTCCCCCCACTGTAAATATAAAGGAAAAAAAATTAAAAGGTCTTTTCATGAATTCAAAACATAGAACCACGCTAAGTTTCTAACTAGTTTTCATATCTTGGACAGAACAATCTTGATACTTAAAAATGGTTTCCATCTTTCATTTTCCAATTATAAAACAAATTAAATTGATTTGTTACCAGATTTTGACAAATATTTCTTGTTTGATGTGGTGTCATTCATTCTATGTGTACTGGAAATTCATCCATATTACTTATTCTCTGTGCCACATAATAATATCTGTTGTTATGTCTTCAGCTCGAAATTTGGCAAAGTTATTTTTGAAGCCAAATGACTTTTCTATGTCAAATTTGTAACTGTATATTTTCCAAATTAATCAACATTCAAGTCACAAAATTTCTAAGAAAGAAGCACTAGATGAGAGTCACCCAAGAAACAGTAAAATTACAAGTAAAAGTAAAATTAAAAAGTAAAAATAAAAAGTAAAAAGTAAAATTAAAATCACAACAGTCTCACCTCAGTCATTTGTTTCTCAAGATCAGCCACACTGCCATTGTTGGCAATGGTGAACTCTTCTTCAGCACTTTTGGTCTTCTGTGAATAAGCATCCATGCTTTTCTTGACCGCACCATTACTGGCTGTAGAATTAGGAGCACACGACATATCACGTGACTCATCACCATCTGCTATCAGGGGAGAATTTGGAGAAGATCCATCCAGTATTTCAAAGTCTTCACTGGTCCCTGAAGAATCTGCAGACACCACACTCAGTGGTTCATCCATGAATGATTTCAAAAGTGGAGTCAGTCATCCAAATTTCAAACCTACATGAGTTTACAGATACTACATAAATTTTTGTCTGCAAACAGTTAATAAATACTCATTAATTACAATATTGATTACCTGCAAATTCAATGGCTATGACAAATGAAAATAATAAATAGAAATTATATAGTAATTCTAGGGATGTTATTATTAGTTCATATATGTACTGAATTCTGGGTCACTTACTTGGTCTAATTCAGTCAGCTAAGTAATAAACCAAAGCTTCAGTTTAGGGCATTATCATTATGATCCAATATACAATTATAATTTGTAATTATATAAGTTTGTAAATAATATATATCTCTCTCTCAAATTTTATGCTAGGTTATCATGATGTCACGTGGGGAAAACTATATATCTACTTCATCAGTCAGGAGTAGATTTTTGGAGCTGTGAATTTGCAGCAATGGAAACTTGTGCCCAAGCAAGTAATTTTAAGCCAATTTTCAGGACTGTCAATGAACAATTTTAATTCAAGTCACAGATCTAAGCTCAAATTGATTACCGGTATTGTATATACAGAAAAGAGTAGAAACAAAAAATATGTTGTACATCAAAGGCAATTCAGGACAACATTACATATCATTTTCACTTTTGCCAGACAATAATGAATTTTGGTTGATAAATACATTGATGTCTGAAGTGACTGCAGTCTGCAAGTATAGGCTATAGCTTATTCTGAATTTCTTTAGCATAAAATAGGAAAACTGACATTTTTGCCTGCATTTTATGGAATTCACTAGAATAAAACAATCAACATTACTAACAATTCTAAGAAAATTTAGCCCAATATAATATATTCTATTCTAGTCTTCCAGATTGAGACTTGGACTTGACAGCTTCAGGCTGCTTCACTTTCAGGCATAAAACTGAGGATCAGGAAGAAGCCACCCATGAATGAGATAAAAAAAATCTCTTGCAAGTTGCATGTAGACTATTTCACAGATTTCACTTGTTCCTAATTCCAAATTTCCAATGGCCCATGCTTGATTTTTACTAGCCATGCAATTACAAAAAACAGCCGCTCACTAACTGGCAGTGATAGCTTTTATTATCATTTTGGATTGTAACTAGTAAGCATGGTAGAACTTCAGATTAAGTGCATCCAAAAAAGGGCGTTTTTTTTTAATGTTATGTTTTTTGGGGTGTAGATAAAAAATCTGAAATCCATTTTTGGCGGTCGGCATCGGAAAACCGATTTTCTTCCAATTGGAATTCTTCATTGTCCCACTAATCACGGAAGGAGAGGAAGGAATGGAACCTAACCTAGCGTGATTTTTAGGTTTTACATAGGTTTACAGTCATTCCCAGATCGATATAGATCATTTCCAGTCAAAAAAAATTTCCAATTTTTTTCCAATTTTGCAGATTTTTGCCTGATTTTTTTTTGCCAAATTAGAGCCTTGGGTGTGTCCCCCCCCTAAAACCCCCGGTTCCCCATGGGCAGGGGTGGAATACATCTACTTTTAACGGAAATTTCGCGGCCCGAGATCTCCCATTTATATGTAAGTTTGAAATCTCGCGGCTCGGAAGTCAGGTAAAATATATTGATTTAGAAATGTCGCGGCTCCGAAATGGGTCACGTGACGTGTGATGGAAAGGCAAGCCAGCGGTTGGCAGTTGTCGGCAGCAAAACGATAAAGAATAGTGCACCGGCCGATGTATCACTGTATCATTTGAGCTCATGTTGTTGCCACGTGCGGTTGTGCAGTGATAACTCCTAATCCCGTTTCCACAACAACTAGGCTTGGCGCCGGTCTGCGATGCATGGTGGCTTGATACCTGTAANTTAAGGAAAATACTTGAAATTTTTAAAAAAAAACACGTTTTTCTTGTGGACTAAAAAGTAGGAAATAAATTAAAACTATGGCTTGCCCCAAAAACGTGTGTCGGGCAGATTTATGATTAAAGCAAAAAGCACACAACACACAAATTTTGGAAATTTGATGGTGAACGTACAGCCCGACCCACGTCATATTGGCAGATTCATGATAAAAAAAAACGAAAAGCACACAATACACGAATTTTGGAAATTTGATGGTGAACGTACAGCCTAACCCATGTTTTTTTGGGGCAAGCCATAATTTATTTTCTACTCCTTAGTCCACAAGAAAAACGTGTTTTTTAAGTATTTTATTTTCTCCTTTTTAGTCCGTTGCTACGCAACGTACTAAACGCAACGTACCGTTGCTATGCAACGGACTAAAAACGCATATGCACTTGACGGATATGCACGGACGTACGTATTGATGATACGAGGCGTCAGCGCCTGCTCGTCTATAACATCAGCCGAACTTTACTTAATTAAGCTAATTTAGGGCTCTAATTGCTAGTTTTTATGATTGTATCTGAAATTGTTAGGCAAAAATAGCCTGCAGGC
>NW_025937068.1:0-504 GCF_000764305.2 Hyalella azteca
AAAGGATTTAAGATAAAATACACTGGAAAATTTCCAGTAATTAAGGACACTTTAAGAGCAAATGAATGGGGAGATTGGAAAGGAAATATAGCTTTTAATGGACAGACTTTTAGAGCTTCTGAACAAAGTGCTTGGTATCCAATTCTATACGATATTAAAAATGATTTAGTAATTGATAAGTACACTTACAACATAAAGGTAGAGTGCAAAGACGGTAAAGTTATATACATAAATGGCTCTGAACCTCAAAAGAAAAAGAGTGCAGTATTGAAATCAACCTTACCCGTAGCATTATTAGCATTTGTAGGGAAATATAATTTTTTGCAAAAAGACAAAACCTTCATTTTAAATGGAGAATTAAAGCAGCAATCTGTAAATACACTCACTGAAATGACAGACACGATAGTGAAATTTTATGAAAGTAAATTATCAATTAAGTATGGTAGTTCAGTCGTTTATTTGAACTCTAAACCTGTTTCCAAAAAAAATGGTTGGATGTTTGTT